>NC_056739.1:824449396-824557277 GCF_019279795.1 Protopterus annectens
GCTCGTATTTTTTTTACTAATAATGATCAGGGGTGACTTCCTTTTTATGGATTTTGTTCTATCATGTAATAGCTTTCTCCTCTTATTGTAAAGTTTGTTAATGGCTGGGGTTCACCAGACTGGACGTTTGCCCTTTGTGGAAAGAGTCTTGGTTTTATTTGGGATTGCCTGATCCATGCAGTCCTGGAGGTGTTCATAGAAGGCATTTGTAAAGGGCTTCCGCAGCTTGGGTTGTGGTTTCCACTGGCTCAGGGGCCTTGAAGGATACCACACCAGCCTTGAGTAGTGTGAAGTTTGCTTTAGAGAAGTTCTTCACTATGGTCTTTTTGTTTGGGGTGGGGCGGGATGTGGATTTCCAGTGAGATTAGTTTATGATCAGATCTCACCAATGAGGGATATACTTCGTGTAGAGCATTTTGTCCCCATGTTTGTGACAATGAGATCTAGTATATTTTCTCCTCTCGTGGGAACAGTGACTAGCTGTTCCATGGCATTTGAATTTATGAACTCCAGGAACCGCTGGGCTAGAAAGTTAGGGCTTGAGTAATGTTCCCAGTCTATATTCGGGTAGTTGAAGTCACCCAATATGATGGTGTTTGGAGATGCATTTATACCCTCCAGTGTCTTCAGGAAGGCTGTGTGGGGTTCCTGAGTTTGAGAGGGTGGCCTGTAGCATGCTACAATTTGTAGAGCAGTTTTGCCTATGGTTAGTTGCACCTGGATGGTTTCCAAGCTTGCTTTGCCACCAGCCTGGAGGTGTGGGTATCCTTTATGAATATGGATACACCCTCCTTTTGTGGTGTGGTCCGGTTTTGGGGCCAGAACGCACGATATGAGGTAAAACCTAATAGTGCCGGGGTGCTCTCAGGAGCCTTGAACCAGGTTTCAGTTACAGCACAAACATCGATGTTCTCCATACTGAGAAGGGCCTCGAGTGCGTGCATTTTGAGATTTAGACTTCTGGCATTGAGCAGCATTACCCTCAGTTTCTTCCCATTTTTGTTTTCTAGGGTGGTAGGTTTAGAATTTGAGCCTTGCCTAAAAAGGCACTATGGGGTGGCAAGAGCCTTAGCCAATATCCGGAATCCCAGGGTGACAGGTGCAAGCCGCCCCTTGAAGCAGCGTGGCTTGTCAAGCATGTCATCCCAGGCAGACAGACACTGGATCCCCTTTGAATGACACCAGACATTAAGCCAATTGTTAAAGCGGATCATCTTGTCTCTATATTGTGGCATCATTCTTGAAGGAAGGATACTGCTCAGGGTTAGGGTCATACCTGCCTGGGCTACATAATCAGAGAGCTCCTCTATGTCTCTTTTCATGTAGTCCAGGGAGGTACGTCTCGGGTCGTTCACACCAGCATGGACAATGACTGTCATATTTGTACTTGCCGTGGAGTGACCAGAGTGCTTGTGTTATGTGGCGGATTCTAGCGCCCGATAGGCAGCTTACTGTGACCCTCTCCTTGTTCAGCCTGGTGAGTGGGACGTCAGTGTGTATGACTATGGAGTCACCTATGACAAGTATGTTTGGTGTTGTATTTGGCCTTAAGGGCTGTGACTGCTTTGCACACTGCTTTTGTGGTTTATGTGTTGCTTGTGGGGTGTCTTGAGGTAGCAGTTGTTTGGGTGTCTGCTTTGGAGGCCTCTGCTGTTTAGGTAAATTTTTACTCAGGGCCTCCGAGTATGTTATTGTGTGTTTATGTGTTTGATTCAGTGGAGTGGTAGCATTATGTGAGGCTGGTTTTGTGGTGTGTGTAGTTGCCTTCTCCTCCTGTCTGGTCTTGCCAGTCCCGAGTTGAGAGAGCTCAGCCTCCAGTTTGGCTAAATAGCTGCATCTCTCGCAAGTATTTGTGTTATGTGGGAGGAGGAGAGGGTTGTCTGTGTACATGAGGCAGTTATAACATTGCCTCAAGATTCCCAGATTCACCAGCTGGACCGGAGAGATTGACAACTGACCTTTGGGCATGCTAGAATAATATCGGGAAATCCTTAATTGAAAACAAGGGCCAGTGGGGAGTGAGGGTGTAGTGCTTTTAATTTTTAGTGATGACTTGTATAATTGCTTTAGTGAGCAAGTGCCAGGTAACTTAAATGCAATGTGTTACAGGTAACTTAAATGCAGAAACAACAAACAGTAACTTTCGTTCAAGTGAAACAAGGAAATAAGTACAGTAAGCAATGCAGATATCACTAGTGATCCACAGAAGCGCTGAGAAGTTGCGTATTAGGTGGAATTAGCTTCCAGGGAAATAACAAGCAAACAAACAAGCATATAAACAAAGCTAGATTCAGCAGGCCTGGATCTAGTCTATGCTAGAGCAAACAAGGTGTACCAATTTCAGTAAGATACAGTTCAAATATTCAGGCACTATAAACCTTTAACCAGAAATTCCCAGCTCAGAAGGGAGAGTCCAGCCTCTTCTCCCACAAGAGTGCAGACCACAAACCTTCTTAATGTAAAATAACTGGCCTGAAGCCCAAGTGCCTAAACCAGAACTAATACACTTGGACACTGGGCTCTCAATCAGCAGTTCCCAACTTAGGATGAAAGCTACCTGTCCTGCCACCACAGTGCTTGCCACAAACCTTCCTAATGTAAAACAACTGGTCTGAAGCCCAAGTGCTTAATCCAAAAGACTTTAATGATAGCTACACTTTAATCAAGTTACAACCAAGCAGTAATAAATACCATTGAATACTTTAGAGAATGTCTGGTTTAGTGCTCAAGTTACACAAACAAAGCTAGATCCAGCAGGCCCGAATCCAGTCTATGCCACAGCAAACAAGGCGCACCAACTTCAGTAAGAAACAGTTCAGATATGCATGCACTATAAGCCTTTAACCAGAAATTCCCAGCTCAGAAGAGCAGAGTCCAGCCTCTCCTCCTACAAGAGTGCAGACCACGAACCCTCTTAATGTAAAATAACTGGCTTGAAAGCCCAAGTGCTTAAACCAGAATTAATACACTTAGAATAACAGACACTGAGCCCTCAATCAGCAGTTCTCAACCTAGAAGGATGTAAGCTACCTGTTCTGCCACAACAGTGCAGACCACAAACCCTCTCAGTGCAAAACAACTAACTGGTCCGAAGCCCAAGTGTTTAAACCAAAAGGCTTAGAATGAGTTACACCAAGCAGTAATAAATACAATTGAGTATTTTAAGATGATGCAAAAGTAAAAAGAAGTAGGTAGAAACACAAGTACAGTAAAAGCAGATGAAATTTATTTATTTTTTTTTCTGAACAAGTGCTGAGATCAAAGAAACAGATTTGAGTGCTGGAACTAGAAAACTGGCTAGTTATAAGAAAAAAAAAAAAAAAAAACAAGCTAGAAGGCTTCCCTCAAACACAGAAGGGCTTGGGGGCTCAGAAGCCTACAAATAGTCTGTACCACTTAAAGGCAGGAAATGAGCTTAATTTTTTTTTTCTATTTCCCAGATGCTCTCTTTGTACACAGTAGGAGTGCCTGAAATCAGAATATGATCTCACTGCACTCAGTTGAGTGAGCAAATGAGATGGGCCCAGAGGCAGGCTGAGGGGCGGGCAGTTTCAATGCCACTAAGATTAACACCAAAACAAAAACAGGGCGGGTGGGAATAACTGAAGAGCAGAATAACTTCAGTTACATATTCCTTCAACACTCCTTCATACACAGTTTAAATCAAATTAAATACTGTATTTTTTTTTTAAAAAGTGCAGATAAAGGCACTTAAATTCTCTTATACGTCCAGTTGAATATAACCAAGTTCTTAGCTGGCCAAGCTGAGGTTTTAAAGTTATACACACACACACACACGTGTGTGTATATTATACACACACATACATATATATATATATATATATATACATATATATATATATACATATATATATATATATATATATATATATATATATATATATATATATATACACACACACACACACACATACATATATATATATATACACACATACATATATATATATACATACATATATATATATATATATATATATATACACACACACACATATATATATATATATATATATATATATATATATATATATATATATATATATATATATATATATATTACACACACACACACACATATACATATATACACACACATATATAGGTTCATACTAGGCTATCTGCCCTGGGGCAATTACAAGCCTAGCCCGATTTTGTTTGGTTTATGCCACCCCTTGATTTTAGAGTATACTGTGCCCTTTTTAAGGTTTAGTTTACTGTGCCTCTAATAGTGACAAGGAAATAATCCCCGGGACAAGCCTACGATCCCCCATCCACTCAAGATTCTTCTTGAAGAGATTCAGTGAGGTGCTCTGCCTAACATGAATTGGAATTCTATTCCAGAGCGAAGGGAGCCTCTGGGTTATGAATCTGTCCCTCCAGCAAGTTCTATTTATTTCTGTGCTGAGGTTCAAGTCTTTCGAGCGTGTGGCTCTAAGGGATTTAGATTTACTGAGGTGGAGCATGTCCATTAATTCTGGATTGGACATAGCTTTGTATGTCAGGCATAGATCGCCTTGAAGTAGGCGGTATGCAACTTGAGTAGAGCTGGAGTTTTTTTTTTAACCGAGCAGCATATGGCATCTTCGAGTCCCGTGATCTTCTTGGTGAGGTACTTCTGGGGTCAATTGCTGCAGGTGTCGGGTAAGGTACATCCCAAAAGGGGCATTATATTCTAGGATAGGCCTGATGAGGGATGAATAAAAGGGGCACGATTACCTCTCTTGATCTAGATGTGAATCCTTTCATGATGAGGTGGGCTATGTAGAAGGTCTTTCTAACCACTTTGGCAATGTGGTTGTCAAAGGAGAGATTGCTATCAACTTGGGTCCCCAGATCCCCAATTACTTTCTCTGTACTTAATGGGTTACCGCCTGTGTGGTAATTTGTGGGCACATTGTTTTCGCCAAAAGGTATGACTATACACTTTTTGGCATTTAGCTTTAGACCATGGCTCTGGCACCAGTTATCCATCTCTGAGAGACCTTTTTGAAGGATGTTTGTGCCAGCTGGAGAGTCTATTATGGCGCCCAGTTTGCAGTCATCTGCAAACTTGGTGAGCCATAGTCCTCTGTTGGCCTGTACCTCGGAAAAGTATATACCGAACAAGAGCGGTCCCAAGACAGAACCTTGTGGGACGCCACTTGCGACCGGTTAAGTCTGATATGGCTCCAGCAACTCTCACTCTGTGGGTTCTGTCTGAGCCAGTTTGCGACCAATCTTGTGACATAGAGGTCTATATTTAAGCTGGATAGCTTATCTAGGATGCCCGAGTGGGGTAGTGTGTCAAATGCCTTTCTAGGTCCAGACAGGCTGTGTGGGGTAGTGTGTCAAATGCCTTTCTAGGTCCAGACAGGCTGTGTGGACTACCTTCCCGTCATCTATGGCTTTGGTGACAATTTCAAAGAAGTCGACCAGGTTCAAAAGGCAGGATCTGCCCTTGAAGCCAAATTGGGTAGGATCTAGTGTCTGTAGGTCCCCAATGTCTGTTTATGAGCTCCATGATGATCCTCTCCATAGCCTTGCAGACTAGGCTAGTCAGGCTTATGGGGCGATAGTTTCCAGGGTCCATAGAGGCTCCACCTTTGTGGAGTGGGACCACTGTTGCTGTACGCCATTCTGTGGGCACATATCCTGTAGAGAGGCTGAGATTGTACAGCTGTTTTATTTGAGGGGTTAGTTCTTCTTGGAGTTCATGTAGGACGCAACCCGGGACGCCATCTGGTCCCACGGAAGCAGTGTTTTTTTGCTTTGGAGAGGGCAGCCTTCATCTGAGCATCAGAGATGTTTGGGAGGCAGCCCTCTGCCGGGATACTTGCTTGTTTGGGGGGGGGGGGGTTTGCAGTGAACCCGTCTGCCAGGATATTGGTGATGTCTGTGGGTTCAGTGTATTTTTTGTCGTTTAGAATAAACTCAGAACAAGTCTGGGAGTTGCATCCCAGGTTCCTAACATAACTGAAAAAAGCCTTATGATTGTCTTTAGTGTCCTGTGCAATTTTTCTCTCGAAGCTGGCCTTGGAGGATTTTATGAGGGATCATAATTTTTTGCTAGTACTGATAAGAGCTGCCTTCCCCATTAGGGATTTTGCTCCATCATATAGTAGCTTCCTCCTTCTGTTGTACAGTTTATTTATGGCTGGGGTCCACCAGACTGGACGCCTGCCTTTGGATGATTGGATCTTGGTTCTGTTTGGGATAGCATGATCCATGCATTCCTGGAGATGTCCGTAGAATGCGTTTATATAGGATTCTGCAGTTTAGGTCGTAGTTTCCACTGGCCCTGGGGGCTTGAAGGATTCCACTTCGGTTTTGAGAAGTGAGAAGTTCGCTTTCGAGAAGTTTTTCACTGTGGTTTTCTGGTTTGGGTGTGGGGTCGGGATGTGGATATCCAGTGAAATTAATTTATTGTCTGACCTTACCAGTGAGGGATATACTTCTGGTATGGAGCATAGAGTACCCATGTTGGTAATGATCAGGTCTAGTATGTTATCCCCTCTTGTGGGAGTGGTGACTAGTTGTTCCGTAGCATTTGAGTTTATAATTTCCAAGAACCCTTGGGCTAAGGTGCTGGGGCTTTGAGTAGTGCTCCCAGTCTATGTTTGGGTAGTTGAAATCGCCCAATATAATGGTGTTCGGAGAGATCTTCATGTTCTCCAATGTTTTCAGGAAAGCCAAGTGGGATTTCTGACTGAGGGTGGTCCGTAGGATGCTATAAACTGAAAAGCAGTCTTGCTCACTGTTAGTTGCACATGGATGATCTCCGATACTTCGTGCAATGCCACTAATCTGGAGGTGTGGATATCCTTGATAAATATGGAAACTCCGCCTCCTTTTGTGGTTCGGTCTGGGTTTTGGGGCCGAAAAGCATGATATGAGGTATAACCTGGTAGTGCTGGGGTGCTCTCTGGAGCCTTGAACCAGGTTTCTGTCACTGCACAGATATCTATGTTCTCCATACTGAGGAGAGCTTAGAGTGCGTGCATCTTGAGGTTAAGGCTTCTGGCGTTTAGCAGCATTACCCTTAGTTTCTTGTTCCTTGTGCTGTCTATGGAGGTGGGTTTGAATTTTTGAGCCTTGCCTAAAAAAGGCACTATGGGGGTGGCAAGAGCCTTTGCCAATAACCAAAAGCCCAGTGGTGACAGGTGCAAGCCGCCCTAGCGAAGTAATGTGGCTTGTCGAGCAGGTCATCCCAGCTCCAGTGCCCCTTTGACACCAAAATTTTAGCCAATTGTTAAAATCAATCATTTTATCTTTGTACTTTGGCATCATTCTAGGTGAGGGCAAGTCTTACCAGCCTGCGCTACATGATCAGAGAGCTCCTCTATGTCTCTTTTCATGTAGTCCACGGAGGTACGTCTCAGGTCATTCACACCAGCATGTACGATGACAGAGTCATATTTGTCTTTGCTTTGGAGTGACCTGAGTGCTTGCTTTATGTGGCGGATCCTAGCGGAAAATCAGTAAACCGCTCTAGGTTGTGTTCTAAATACAGTTACCAATGCAGAAATCAAGTTTAACAAGCCGGAAAATGTTCAAAGTAGGCGGCTATGCAGAAAAACTTAGCAAATCTTAAGAAAAATACTTAAAATCTCAAAAGTGGCTTTCTTCTCTCAGCGTTTTCTCCTCTTGGTGGGTGCTTCCCCAACAGTCAAGTCTGAAGACACGCTAAAACCACGAGGCAATCTGGTTTTTAAGAGAGGGAAATCAAGGAGTTTGGAATTGACCCAAAATGGCCAATAAAACTAGTTTCAAGGCAGTAACCACTCCCACAGGGGCAGATTTTACATATAGACAGACATATACACACACATACATATAGATATATATATATATATATATATATATATATATATATATATATATATATATATATATATATATATATATATATACATATATATATATATATTTATTTATACATACATATATATATACATATATATATACATACATATACATTTATGTATATGTGTTTGCATATTTATATACACACACATATATACACGCATATATACATATGTATACACATACATATATACACACAGATACATGTGTGTATTTATATGTGTATATATGTGTGTGCATATATATATATATATATATATACACACATATATACACACACATATATATATATATATATATATACACACATATATATATATATATATATATATATATATATATATATATATATATATATGTGTGTGTGTGTGTGTGTGTGTGTGTAGGAAGGAAAAGAAACACCGACTGGGAAAAGTACTGTAGCTTTTCAGCAAAAAGTGGAAGATCCAGACATGACTTCCAGTAACCTTGAGGAAAAGTATAAAGCAACTTGCACACAGACCAGACTATAATAAGACTGGAGTACATTAACTCAGTTAAGCTGGGAAAAAAAATGGAACAAGCTTTAACCACACACAACTGCTAAACTCGAAGGCTGAAATGAAGAAAAGGCTGGCTTATGAATGCAAGACTACACAAAACACGTTAACATATAATTACAGAATAGAGCAGATATGGAAAACCTGATTACTTGGAAAGCTGGAAGGAACAGACAATTATAAACTGGACTGGTATTCCACAACAGGAACTGTTAACTGAAAGGGCACGTGTATGCACCAAACCTGGCTATGAGAAAACCTACACCCTTAATAGTAAAAATGCAATCTTAGCAGGTGATTCTGACAAAAAGCTGGCAGGACAAAGTACTAAAAGTGAAAGTTTGTGGAGAATGCCTATGCACACCACGGAGAAGAGGAATAAATTATTCCATTACCCGCGGTAGTGCTGTCGCCTCACAGCAAGACATTGTCACATTTGATTCTCAAGTTAGAGCGTCTTGTGTGAAGGCATGCATGAATGGGCGTGCCTTCGTTGAAGGTTGTGCATCAGGGCTGGTAACTCTGCACGTAAAAATCCACTAACAAACATTAGCTGAACAGAGTTTCGCTGTGGCGACCCCTAACCAGGATAAACCGAAAGACGACGACAGCAGCCGCCTACTCAAGAGAATGCAAAGAAGCAAGCTTAAGATTCCAACTGCTGTACCCATCTATCTTCAGTTTTTTCGCTCCTGATAAAAAATAAGTAAAAAATACAAAATTTGTCCAACAAAAAGTGAGCAGTGAAACAGGAAATTCTTCTTGTTCATCTGGTAAGGAACACAGAATATGCCCATGAAACCTTTCCCAGTGTTTCAACAAAAAATGCTTGGGGGGGGCAACCGTGGAAGTTGAAGTACATTTGTGTAAATTTACCGTAAACGTTAGTGTATTCACTGTTGGCAGTCACTTTTGCCTGCAGGTAGCCCTCAGTCGGCCCGAATACAAGAGTCTTGGGATTTCTGCATCTGTTGTCGCCTCTTCCATGTCAGGGGGTATAAAACATGCAGCAGACACCTTTTATATAATCAGGTTTTTCTTGCCCCAGATGTCAGGAGCCCCCAAAATAGGAAGCTATTACTTGGGGAATACCTCCAGTTAAAAGTAAATAACCCTGTCATAAAATATGGCCATAAAGAGGATAGGTAGAAAGGATATATAAAAACAGATAAAAAAGGGGGGGAGGAGGACCATGTTCTTAGTGTTTTCACTATTGCAGTCATCACACTGGTTGATTACTGCTGTAGCAAATCCAGCTCTGGATTTAAAAATAGGCAAGTAGTAATACATGGTGAAGGTGTGCACATAACTCCAGGTTGCAGCTTTCAGAACGTCCCTTGTAGGGACTCCCCGGAGAAATGCTGTAGAGGTTGAAGTAGCTCTAGTGGAATGAGTTCTGATCCCCAGAGGGGTAGGTTTTTTCCATGGTGCTTGTAGCAGAAATGGATGCGGTGTTCTATCCATTTGCAAATGGTTTGCTTTGAAGTGGCCTTGCCCTCTGCCTCTGTAGCAAACCTGACTAGCAGCTGGTCAGATTTTCTGAAAGACAGTCCTGTCAACGTAGAACCAGAGCGGTTTGTGCACGTTCAAGGAGTGCAGGATCCTTTCCCCTTTATTCTGAGTAGGAAAAAGTTGGGAAATGGATGGATTGGTTTACAGCCACAATGGATACCACCTTGGGCATAAAGGAAGTGTTAGTCCTGAGGGGGAAACCCTGTCAGCATGGAAAATGAAGGGCTCCACTGCCATTAGTGCCCGCAACTCGACACTTCTTGCTGAAATACCTAGAAGTAAGGCTGTTTTCCAAGAAAGGAATTTTAACTCTACTGAAGGAATGAGGGAAGTGAGAGCTTCTCCAGTACAAAGTTAAAAGGTCCCAGGTCGGGGTGGGAGCTCTCCTAGGGGGCTTAAATTTTTAGCTCCTCTCAGGAACTGTGAGATGGTGAGAAAAGAGGAGGCTCAGTACTACGAGTCGAGATGGCATGAATCTTAATGGATGAGGACAGGTTTTGGAGCAGCTCTGCTAGATAAAGCATTTGAGCTAAGTTGGGCACAGCCCTGTCCTTTACTTGAGACAAGACTCCCAAAAACAATATATCTTTTCCACTTAGGATTTCCTAGTACTAGGTCTTCTGGCCTCAAGGATGACATCCAGCACCTGTTTGCTGAGGGATGCTGGTGGTGCATTTAGGGAATAAGCCAGGCTGCAAGGTTTAGGGTTTGCAGCTGTGGATGCAAAATCTGTCCCTTTTGCTGAGACAGCAGGGAAGGTGTGATGTAGGTGCCAGGGTGGCACTGCTGTCAGACTGCATAGGAGTGGGTACCAGTGCTGGCATGGCCAAGTCTGGTGCAATAAGGATGGTCCTTGGCACATCATTTGATCTTGAGAGGAGGGGCAGAGGAAAGGCACAAATTGAGAGGTTTTCCCCCATGTAAAGGATAGGGCGTTCACCTTCCAGGCTCTGCTGTGAAGGTTCCCGGTGCAAAATTTGCTCAATTGGCTGTTTTGGGGAGTCAAAAAAGGTCCACCTCAGGTATTCCCCACCTCTGGGTTAGACGTTTTGAAGGAGTTGGGATCCAGTAGATTTCATCTTGGGTTAGTCCTGCTTTATCTTTAATAACACCCACGGAAGAAGAGGTAGAGGAGGAAAGGCGCATGCTAGTTTGTGAAATGTCCTTGTGCAAAAAATCTGTAACTGGTAGTGGAGGGGGGATGCAAACAGATCTATGTCTGGGCATCCCCAGACTTCTGTAATCATCTTGAATATTTGGGTGTCAAACATCCACTCGTGTGGGTCTGACAGGTTCCTGCTTAGGCTGTCTGCCAGAATATTTTGTTTCCCTGGCAGGAACTGAGCTTGTAGGTCCACTTTGCAAGCTAGAGCTGTGTTCAACAGTCATGGCTAGTCTGCAAAGGGGGTAGGAGTGTGAACCTCCTTGCTTGTTATGTACCACAACTGTGGTGTTGTCTGTCCGTATCAGTAGTTGTCCTGGCTGTAGAAGATCCCTGAAAGCCAAGAGGGCATTCTGTACAGCTAACATCTCTCAAATTGATATGTAGGTGCTTCTGATCCTCTGTCCAAAAACCGTGCAGGCCTTTCCCCTGCAAGTGAGCTCCCCATACGTAATCCGAGGCGTCTGTGGTTAACACTTGGTTGGCTGGAGGCAAACTGAAGGCTTTCCCTTTGTTTTGAAGACATGCCATGGCCCACCAATGGAATTCCTTTTGCAGGCAAGGCAAGACAGCAATCTGTGTCTCTAGACCGCGGCAATGCTGGGACCATACACTTTTTAGGTATCATTGTATTTTTATGGTATGAGAAGGATGCAGGAGGCCATGTAACCCAAAGCCTACAGGAATTTCCTTGCAGTTAGCAGAGACAGTAACGCCAGGGTCTTGAAAGTTGAAGTCAGCTGAGGTTGTTTTTCGGATATCAGGAATGCCATCTGGGTTGTTGTGTTTAGAACACCACCCAAAAAAGTTATCTGTTGTGTGGGTGTCAAATTTGACTATGTTCACAGTGAATCCCCCAGGTACTTGAGTAGATTTATAACAAATTCCAGGTGCTGGAGTAGGACATCGTTGCGGTCTGCTTGAATAAGGCAGTCGTCCAGACAAGGGTAAATTTGTATAGAGTCTGCAGTAAGCTGCTACTGGTGCCAGGCACTTGAAGACCCTGGGCGCAGTACACAAGCCAAATGGCAGCGCAGAGAATTGGTAATGTTTCGAGCCGGCCTTGAACCGGAGATATTTTCTGCACTCCTGTCTGATGGGGATGTGTAGGTAAGCCTCCTTTAAATCCAATGTCACCATCCATGCATTTTTGCTCAACATTGGCAGGAGCTGCTGCAGACTAAGCATCTTGAACTTTGGTATCTCCAGGAAAGTATTCAATACTGACAGATCCAGGATGGGTCTCCAGGAATTTTGTTTTCTGGGAACTAGAAAGAGCCTCGAGTAAAAGCCTTGCCCCGTCTCTGATTGTGGAACCAGTTCTATGGCCCTCATAGCCATGAGGAATCCCACCTGGTTTAATGCCTCTGCCCTTTGGTGTTTTGGTAGGTCTGGCCATCCATTTGGTCTTGGCAAGGTATGAAAGTGGAATTTGTAACCTCTTGACACTACATCCAGAACCCACTTGTCTTGGGTTATGCAAGTCCAATTTTGGTGAAAGTTTTCCTCCTAGAGGGGCTTCCAGGAGCCAAGCAGGGGAAGTCGCAGCCTGTTTTCTGTAAGATTGAGGCCGGTCCTCTACACCCCTGGGGGTGGAAGCACTCCACTGTCTACGTCTGCAAGAGGTCTGTGCTTGGGGCCTCCCTTTGGAGTGCCTATATCTACCCCTCTGAGGCCTGTCCGCGCTGGGAAAGGACCAATTTTTAGTTGGCCAATTTCTGCTAAATCTTGGGAGCTGAACTTGTAAGAAATCCTTAAGTTTGCATGGATTTTGCCTTATCCTATTATCCTCCATTTTCTTTATCACCTCTTCAGCCTTAGACCCAAACAAAACATTATGCTGAACAGGAGCATCCAGTAACTTTGCTTTCACTTGATCAGGCAAGTTTTGTTCCTTTAACCAAGCATGTCTTCTAATGACTGCCAGTGGCAGCCGCCCTGCATGAAGCCTCCAAGGCATCAAAACCACAGTGTAAGCCATGCTTCCCCACCTGCTCAGTAGCATGTAGCAAATCGCGTAATTCCTTATCTGCACAAGCAGAGACTGTACCTAGCTTTGGTTTCTTAACAGACAGCAGAAATTGCTGATATTTTAGCATATGAAATTGACAATTTAAAGCCCTAATGGATAAAGTAGTAGAGGTGTACACTTTTTTGCCCCATCTCTCCAAAGCTCAAAAATCCTTCTGACGGAATAGGGTTTTTAGCAGAGGTGGCCTTAACACCCTTAGGACCCTGAGAAATGCTTTCTGGGATCAGCAGCAGGATTTTTATAAAGAAACTGGTGGGAGTCAGGGACCCTGTAATATCAGTCAGGCTTTGCAGGAGCTGGAGGAGAGGAGTCAGGAGTTAAATTAGCCTCAGAAAAAACATCCACAATATCCAAAATAGGAGGAATAGCCAGGGGTCTGTGTTGGGGAAGAAGGCAACCCCTAAGCCTTCTCTTAGATTCAGAGTACTCCTGTCTTTCCCAGTGAAAATGTTCCCTCATGTAGAGTTTCCCCAAAAGAAAAATCCTCAGGGGGAGAAGCTGGAGGAATGGATTCCTCAGCATCAGAATCCTCATAAGGAGGGAAAGTATATTCCTGTTCAGAGGAAGACACTGAAGAAATAGATGCATGATCAGAGGATTCATAATCCAATTCTTGCCTTGGCCTTTTGTCTGGAGGGGGTGTGAACCCCTAATCATAGTTAGTAAGTCCTCCACCATTTTAAGCATTTGTTTCCAAGACTTGGGTCCCGGTTCAGAGGAAGCCTGGGCTTGAGTCTGATTTCGAAAGAGTTTTCGCCTTTGTCTTTCCCTTTATTTGAAGCTGTGTAGGCCTGAAAACCCCCTCGGAAGCCGGTACCTGCACAGCGGCTCCGGGAGCATTGTCCGATGGGTCCTGCACCTGTAGTACTCAAAGGCCTAGTTGGCCCCTCGTGGGAGTCCGTTTCGGCAATCAGTTCTGTAATGGCCGACAGGGGCTGCGAAAGCACCTGACAGTCGAACCTGTAGCTGGCTCTACGTGTAAACAGTCATCTGATTTGGACCTCTGAGGCCTGTCCTCATCCTTGCATCGTTTGTGAACTCCGATAGTCGGAAGCGAGTCAGACATATTGTAATTAGTCTGCCAAAGTAGTGAAAAGCAAAATCGTATCTCCGCTTAATAGTACGTTGGTTAAATCTAGCAGAAAACCGACTAGCTACGTCGTGGTCAGGGCCTAAAACAAGGAAGAGTAAGAGTGGAAATCCTTATGAAGTATTTGCTTCCCACAAGAAATACAATTAACTTTTTCTGACATCGGACTGGAGCAAGAAAAAAGTTTCCCCAACAGGGTACTTAGCTTTGAGAAGAAAATCTTTGGAATGAAGCACGAAAAATCAGGAGTCAGCCGACCGGCACTTGCGAACTGCTTCCACCGCATGGCAAGAAAGACTGGAGAACATGGCATCGGCTGGTAGCTTTGTACTCCTGGCACTCTGACATCAGGGAGCATGACTGAACAGCCGACGCCGGACCCGGACTTTGGGACTCTGGCCGACCGAGGACTGCCTGCCGGTAGGAAGAACCCTACAGTGATGACTGCAACAGTGAAACACTATGAACATCATAATCAGGCACTGCACTGCAGAAGAAGCAGAGACGGGTTTGGGAGATTTAACAAGAATAGAAGAAAAATTGGACTCTACTTTGCTGAACTTGCAGGGGGACTCGATCATATGCCCTACTTCATGTTATTAACATTTGGGCGCTAGAAGAAAAATTGGACTTGACTTTGTTGAACTTGCAGGGGACTCGAGCATATGCCCTACTTCATGTTATTAACATTTGGGCACTAAAAGCAGTGGCGATGTTGAACAGTACCTCCTTGGATGCATAGTAGCAAGACCTGTCTAAACCCCACCAAACACCCCATGATGTATTCGAACGAATATTCATGCAGTGCTCGCTAGCCACGTGAACATTCATCAGCACGTTAACACAGGTGTGGCACTACAATTACCCATTGCTGTAGAAACAGACCCCCCCCCTGCAGATTAAATATACAAACAGAGAACACACCAAGGAAAAGAGCAAGTGTAAGCCAACCAATGAATGCATAAGGTAATTGTCAAATCTGCATGGCAATAAATGCATATGACATCACAGCCATAGCATGTCAAATCACAAGGCATGGCCACTTTTGTGCAGGCCAATCGGGGAGGTATTTTACAACAATGCCAAATGAATAAGTTGGGAACTGACAAGTGTGGGACTACAAAGCAATAGTTGTATTTGTGAAACAGGGCAGAAGAAAACCTGGAAATATTGGATGAACTTGTAGGGGACCACTACAGCATATGCCCTAATTCACGTCATTAATGCTAAAAAAACAGAGGGGAAGAGGAGGGAGAAAGTTAAAACATTTTAGTATTTAAGTGGTGCAGGATTTTCTTTGCAAGTTTTTTTCTAAAGCATGATAGGGATACTAATGTTAAGTGCTTTTGTTTTTCCCCCTTCCCCTTGCTCACTTTTAAATGTAGGCAATGCAATGTAAAAGATCTGGTTAAGAGAATCACTCTTCCATAGGAGGATGACTGGGTTAAGGCCCTTAGCTATACGCAGTAACACGTTTTAACAAAAAGCAAATAAAAATAATCTTAGGATTTTTTTTTAGTAAGGTTTTGTACCTAGTTCTGTCACTAGCAGTCTGACAGAAAACATTCTCCAAGTAAGACAAAACAAAAACCAGAGAGCACTTAAAAGAAATCACATGGTCTACCATGAGTCTTGGCATGGACATCTTTGCTTGGCTACAGTCTGTGTATGGCTCTCCGTTTCAAACGTTTGTTTGATTAGAAAAGTAAAACCAATATTTAAAGATTTACATTGTTTTGTGTTAATTTAATACATTTTAGGGGACAATGGGGTGTGTTTTATTGAAAACTTTCAAAAAAAATTCTACAAAGACATGACAGGCTTAAGAGATGACAAGAAACAATTGTATATAAACAGCTATTAACCTGCCAAACAGTATGTGCATGTAACAAGCTGGAACTACACATTAACAAAATCTGTTGTACATAAAGGTGGGAATAGTAAGCAGTCCGAATAAGTCTTTAAACATTAATAATCTCACAAATCTAAAAAAAAAATTATGAACTATATTTAAAAAATTTAGAGTGCAAATAGCTATGCTACAGGAAACACTTGGGAAAGAAATGAACATGTGAATGAAAAGTTTTCAGGCAGTGTTATTTACTGGAACAACTAGAGCAAAAGGAGATTAGTAGAATACTTAAAATGCAAGAGTAGCTCCAATAGAGAACAAGACAATTGTATATCTGTATAGTCGGTTATCCAAACTAATTGGGACGAGAGTAATTTGGATAAAGAAATGAACTAGATAAAAATCTTCAAGGTTTCTGATCCGTTTTGAAGTACAAAACGGTACAGTGTACTGTAGTACAGATAAAAAAAGACGTACAAGAGAATACTTTTAATGTTTACATATTCAGACTTGATTTTTCCTAGCCAAAAACTTTGGAAGGCTGTGTTCAGACAGACTACTGTCATACTAAGAGCTACTGGCAAGGATGTATTACACTAGCATATATTTACATTCCACCAAAAACTGCTATAAATGGAGCTTAAGAAAATTGTGGGGGGGGGGATCTGTTTTCAGCAAGGAGTATTATAGCCAGGGACTAGAATTTGATTTGCAAGGAGCATTATAGCCTGGCACTAGAATTTGATTTGCAACAGTGAAAATGTGTCTAGAGAGCCCAGAAAGGGGGGTGGAGGTTAATGAAAATATTTAGCATGAAAGATGTAAATTCAGGAGGAGTTCAGAGTGAATTTACATATTTCAACACAAAAATGGGCTAGGCTATACAGAATTTATATTTCACAGGAACGTGTGCATTTAACCGAAGGTCTTGATACACAAATAATCAAGCACCAACTAAAAAAAAAAAAAAAAAAAGGTAATGAAAAAAATGACACTAGCACTCTCACCCGTTTGAGAAGGGAATTTAAGGAATGGGTAGTGGAAATTGTTCAGGCGCTATTAAATAAGATAGAAACTTCTGAAACTATAGCTAGAGAATGGGATAAAAATTAAAGTGGAATTTAAAAATAGGGTCCAAATAAAGGAAATTGGGAAATTGTTAATTATATAGAGGGACTGACAAATGTTAAAAGCATTACAAAATAGGGGGAATCTCAAAGAGCAACTGCAGAATGCTAAACAGAAATTAAGGGATTACCTCGACAATATACATGAGTTTAGAAAAACTGCTGTTAAGCAATTGTTTGACAACTCTAGAACACAAAAACTTAGCACAACGTCTCAGGCAACAAAGTAGAATAGGGCCATCACTAAGCTTAGGGAGACTAACAAGGACGATAAGTTATGTACTCACCATAACATTCCATCTAAGTAGGTAAGTTCATTTGTCAGCAACCTGTGTGTATCAGACCTGGATCGGAGCAGGCAGCTTTCAAGCTCCTGCCCCTTACCCATAACATCCTACTACCTCCTTCGAATCCTCCGTTTGCCTACCTATAACACCTCACGACGACAAAACAACCTGAAGAATTCTAACCTAAGGATTAACAAATAGCTGCACTTTGCATTGGAAGGGGAAGCAAAGAGATTTAGCAAGGCTGACCCCAAAGATCTGCTTCGCTACTAAGGGATTCAGAGACCACTCATAAGGTGAGAGGACAGTTCGACTCAGTCTGCTAGGATGTTGGACCGGCCCGGAATGTGCGTTGCTAACAGAAAACGGTTGGTGGATATCACCCAATCCCAAACTCTCATGGCCTCTTGGCAAAGCAGGTAAGACCTAGTACCCCCCCCCCCCCCGTTTGATGATATACCAGACCACTGACAGTCCCTGGAGGGAGAAAGGCATGAAGGGCTTGCAACGCTAGAAGCATTGTCCTCATCTCCAGAGCACAGATATGCAGAACAGTCCGTCCGAATCCACGTACCTTGGACAGTTCTGCCCACGTAATGCCCCCACCCAAGGCGAGAAGCATCCGTGGTCACAGTGGCTTAGGGTTGCAGCATAACAGTAGTCCTTCCCGAACCTCTCGAGATTTGAGCCACCAGATGAGGGAATTTCTGCAAACTCTGCTGAGAAGAATCGGTAAGTCCAACGGGTGGTGGAGGATGGACCGCTAAACCTGCAAGGTCCACTGGAGAACCCTCATGTGCAAGTGAGCCAAGGGCGCGAGATTGGTAGACCCTAAAGCTCTTAGGACTAACTTCGCTGACAGGGCAGGTGACTGAAGGGCTAAAACGTGTAAGGTCAAAACTGCGAAGTCTGTGATGTCAAGAAGGCCTTGGTCTGAAACGTGTCTATTCTGGCCCCTATGAACTCCAAGACTTGAACTGGTTGAAGGGATGACCTTGAAGTTTATGGTGATCCCATCGGGATGCTAGAATTAGGAAGCAATCCCTGGCTAAGCACAGTAGATGCCTGGTGGGAGCGGTAAGGAGCCAGTCGTAGAGGTAAGGAAAAACCTGTATTTCCTGAAGTCTTAGGTGGGCCGCCACAACTGCCATGACCTTGGTGAACACCCTGGGGGTTGTGGTGAATGACTGGCCCCTAGCCGAAAGCTGAGGAACCTCCTAGATCACCCGTCCATGAAAATGTGAGACAGTACGCATCCTTGAGGTCTATGGAGCACATCCAGTCCTCCTCCTGCAGCAGGGGCAGAATGGATCGAAGCGTGACCATCCGGAATTTCTCCTCGGCAATGAAGAGGTTCATTGCTGAAAGGTCGAGGATCAGCCTTAAGTCGGTCTTCTTTGGCACCAAAAATAACCTAGAGTAATTGCCTAATCCGGATAGGCCTAGGGGGATGTGCAGGATGGCTTTTTCCTGGCTGCTTTTTTACCTCTAAAGCTGCAGTCTCCCTTTGACTGGGTGGTACATCGGGGAGGCACCTCGACTGAGGTAGGTTTATGAAAGGGATAGAGTATCCTCTGGACATCATTCGATTCGAAGCACCCAGCGAACTGTTGAGATGGACTCCCATTGGGCCAAGTGCTTGGAAAAACACCCCCCCCCCCGACTGCCTCCAGAGAGGAGCAGTTGGGCAACCCCTCAGGGCTGCTGCGTGGGTAGGTCAGAAAAAGGTTCCCGCGACCCAAAATGTTTCAGCCCCCCTCTGCCTCTTGGCCAGTGTCCACCTTGTCCCCCTCTGCCTCTGAAGGGCGTAACAGGACCACTGAGACTTCCGGAACCACATCTTTTGTCTCCTCTGGTTCCTGGAAAAGGAACTTTGAGGAGCCGAGAAGCGGACTCCGACAGCAGACAGCATCTTCCCGTCTTTCTCGCTCTGAACCAGTGTCGCGGACGGGTCTGCAGAGTCACAAAGCCGAAGCCAGGTGTGACGCCTTAAGGTGATGCCGGACCCGCTGGCTCTAGCGGCCCCTTCCGTGGCATGGGAAAGTAGCTGTATAGACGTGTTTGAAACAGATTTCAGAGTGGCCATGCAAGCCAAGAAAGTGCGTTTGTCCTCTGCCGACATGAACTCAGGTGGAGACTCAGCGTATTCTTTCACCAGATCCCACTGAAGTCTAATTACATGGGCCAAATAATTCAGCGTCCTTATGGAAAAGGTAGCATCCTTATAGAAAAGGTAGCGGAAGCAAACATCCGCTTCCCGATACGATCCATCGTCCGAGACTCCTTATAAGGGGATGCACCGAGGAACTATCTGGGCAGCTTCCTTCTTGGTGGCTGCCGCCATCACCATGGCATCTACCAGGGGAACCCTTACTCCAAGCAGTCCTATCCACAGGGGGACTAAGAATCCTGACCTCCTGGGGATTGGCTCTACAGTGTCAGGTTCCTTCCACGCCCTGGTAGTGATTAGGTCAACCAGGTGGTCGGCCGGGACACCCAAGAGGTAGACGGGCCTGCGAATGCCTCCAGGAACACAGACTAGTCAGAGGAAGTTTTTTGAGCTGACCATCCCCCCTTTAGGCGAAGCATTTCCATAATGTCTCCAAAGGAGACATCCTTAGGGGGTGACCTGGGTGGAACCTTCCCCTTCCTCCAAACGGTGTCCTTGTGAGGGACTCGGGGGGGGGAGTTCAAGTGCCTCTTCTTACACTTGCGTTTGAGGGGCCTCCTCGGTGGGACTGAGGAGGGCTCACCAACAGGGTCGTGTTCTACCAGTGGAACGGGCTGAGGTGTCAGCGCAGGCTGTCCCTGGATGACGGAAGATGAGCCCAGCTGCAAGGAAGTGGAAGCAGATTCCGAAGAGCAGGGGTCTCTAACATCAAGAGGACCCTTCTCCACCACGTCAAAAGCTGAGGGTGAGCCAATCTCTCAGAGCTCCATGGTTAACACCCACTGATGCAGCACAGGGATCCACAGAACCGAAGTGCTTGAACCTGACAGGAAAGTGTGCTCCGACCGAAACAGCCGAACACACTAGCCCCCTCGGATCAGACGCACGGCTCCCGGCCCCGAGAGCTCTGATCCGAAAGGGGATCAGACAAACTCGAGGGTATGGCCAGCATCGAGGTAGCGATAACCATCTACGCCAACTCCCTGACTCACACTCCTCTGATCCAAAGGCTCAGAAACCAGATAGTGAATCGGAGAAGGAGCTATCGGAGCGAAGTGCGGCTGAACTCCCCAGCAGCAGCACTTCCATCTGCAGTTGGGTTTGGAGAAAACTAGGCATCATCCGGTCCATATCACTGTCGGAGAGACTACCTAGAGGAGGCCACCGAAGCTGGCCAAGAAGGCCGCAACGACCTTGAAGATGGTCGGGCCTCCGGCGAGAAGCGTGGAGAACGGAGCCGACAGGAGGAAGGCCTGGAGACCTTCTGGGGTGAGGAGAGCAGCTTAGCAGGTGGGGCCGAGGGGGGGTGAGTCAGCCCTCCGCTTGTGGCTTCTAGGCCTCTCTTTTTTTTAGAGTCCCTCTCTCCCTGGGAAGAAGTGGGAGGTTGAGTCCCAGCCAGGGGAGAGGGGACAGCAGGCCGAGCAACCACGGCTGTAGCAGAGGGAGAGGAGGAGGCAGACTCCGCTGGTAGGAGACCTGCCAGAATCAGCTTATTCCTCCTATCCCTCAGGGCCCAGGGGTTAAAGGCTGAACAAATTTGGGACCGATGACAAATGTGGTACCCCCCAGGCAGAGGACGCACTGAGTGGCCATCCACTAGGGAAAGCTTATGGCCACACTCAGTGCACTTACAAAAGATGGCCTTTGGGGCCTCTGCCATGACTTCTAAACACACGTGCCCACACAAACACCCAAGGGAAAGAGGGGGGGGTCTACTAGGCTTTAAATTATGAGGGAGCGGTAAAACTTAGGGATTTAAAACTAGAAAATTAAACTATCCACACACCCAAAAACTAAAAGATTGAGAAAATCTACTTAATCACCTAAATACTAGGAGCTCGAGATACTCGTGCTTGACAAAGCCGTGGCAAACGAGATCTGGGGATTGGAAAGAGGTAGCAGGGTATTATGGGTAAGGGGGGAAGAGCTTGGAGCTCGGATCTCTAGCTTGGAAATCTGCCTGATCGGATCCAGGTCGTATCAGATACCCACAGGTTGATGATCAAATGAAGTTACCTACTTCAGCTCAAGGGACCCTGCAGTAGTACAAGAAATATTCCAGAAATTCTATGAAAGTCTGTATAAAGAAGGGAAATATGAAAAATCAAGAAAACTAAAGTAGGTGGGGTCCTTTGATCATCTGAGCAGAGAAATCAGGCAGGGGTGTCCTCTCTAACCTGTTTGCATTGCGTTTAGAACTGGCAAGGAAAATAAAGGGACTCAAATCCGGAGATATTACAGTAGTCACAAAAAGCTGGCTGCATTTACAAATGACCTTTTACACCTATTAAAATCAGAGACACATTACAGTGCTGTGGTAGGCAGTTTCAGACCTTTTCAAGATACAAAAATTACTAAAAATAAAAACAAAAGCAATAGCAGTAAATTGCATACCACATAACTGGTTCTGCAATATCCACACTTATGGGGACATGATAAAATCAAGTGTGTATGGATTGAAAAGGACACACTAGTGCTGCAGACATGGATGTGTGAGAAGAGACTAAAGAGGATAAACTGAGAAAACGGAAGCTCTGTTACATGGATATAGGTTTCATAGTTTAGTACTAGGCTATCTGCCCTGGGGCATTTATAAGCTTAGCCATAGTGATGTGGCTTTTGCCACCCCATGAAATAGTACAAGAGAGTACAGAAGAGATTTAGAATACTGTGCCTCTCTAGTAGTGACAGTGAAGACCCCCTTACATAATAGAATTGGTTTACTGTGCCTCTGTCTAGTACCGACACAGAGATGACCCCCGGGGTAAACCTACGATCTCCCATCCACTCAAGATTTCTCTTGAAGAGAGTCAATGAGGGGCTCTGCCTAACATGAACTGGGGTTCTGTTCCAGAGTATGGGAAACCTCTGAGTTATGTATCTGTCCCTCCAGCATGTCCTATTCATATTTGTGCTGAGGTTTAAATCTTTAGCTCTCGTGGTTCTGATGGATTTGGATTTTCTTGAGGTGGAGCATGTCCATCAATTCCTGATTGGACTTGGCCTTGTACGTCAGGCACAGATCACCTCTGAGTAGGCAGTATGCTACTGAATAGAGCTGGAGTTTTAGTCTGGCAGCATATGACACACGTTGGAGACCCCTGATCTTGGTGAGGTACTTTTGGGGTCTCTAGCTGTTGCAAGTGCCAGGTGAGGTATATACCAAATGGGGCATTGTACTCAATCATGGGCCTGATAAGGGAGGAGTACAAGGGTACAATGACCTCCTTTGATCTGGATGTGAATCCCTTCATAAGGTGGGCAAGGTAGAAAGTCTTTCTAACCACTTTGGCAACGTGGGTGTCAAATGAGAGGTCACTATCGACTTGGGTCCCCAGGTCTCAGATTACTTTTTCCGAACTCAGTGGGTTACTGTCTATGTGATAATTTGTGGGTACTTTGTTTTTCCCAAAGGGGATGACTATACATTTTTTGGCATTTACTTTAAGGCCATGACTCCGGCACCAGTTGTCGGTTTCAGTGAGGCCTTTCTGTAGGATGCACGTGTCAGCTGGTGTATCTACTATGGCTAGTTTGCAGTCATCTGCGAACTTTGTCAGCCATAACCCTCCCATGTTTGCTTTCACATCTGAGAAATAAATGCCGAACAAGAGGGGTCCCAGAACAGAGCCCTGTGGAACACCACTTGTGACTGGCTTTGAGTCCGACATGGCTCCAGCGATTTTGACTTTATGGGTTCTATCCTTTAGCCAGTTTGCAACCTATCTTGTGACATATGGATCTACATTTAAGCTGTTGAGCTTGTCTGATGGCTGAGTGGGGTATTGTGTCAAAAGCTTTAGCCAAGTCCAGGTAGGCTGTATGGACTGCTTTGCCCTAGTCAATGGCTCTAGTGACAGTTTCGAAAAAGTCAACCAGGTTCAAAAGGCAGGATCTGCCCTTTACAAAGCCGAACTGGGTGGGATCAAGTGTCTGTAAGTCCCCAGTGTCTCTGTTTATGAGTTCCATAATGATTCTTACCATAGCTTTGCAGACCAGGCTGGTTAAGCTTATGGGGCGGTAGTTACCAGGGTCTGTAGAGGTGCCTCCTTTGTGGAGTGGGACTACTGTTGCTGTACACCAGTGTTCAGGTACATATCCTGTAGTAAGGCTAAGGTTAAATAGCATTTTTGTGTGTGGGTTTAGCTCCTCTTGGAGTTCACGTAGCACGCAACCCGGGACACAGTCAGGTCCCATTGATGCTGCGTTTTTAGCTTTGCCGAGGGCGGTTCTCACCTGGACATCTGAGATGACAGGGAGGTTACATTCAGCTGGGATAAGTATTTGTTCTTTTGGGGGTGAGGGAGGGGATTTGCACTGAACCCGTCTGCCAGAATGTTGGCAATATCTGTGGGTTCAGTGTATTTTTTGTCAGTGAACCAACTCTGAGCATATCCGAGGGTTTCCGCCCAGGTTTCTAACATAGCAGAAGGCAGCCTTATGGTTATCTTTAGTGTCCATAGCGATTTTTCTCTCAGTTGGCCTTGGATGTTTTTATGAGAGAACGTAGCTTTCTACTAGTGCTGATCAGAGATGCCTTCTCTTTATGGGATTTTGCTCTGTCGTGCAGTAGCTTCCTTCTTTTGTTATACAATCTGTTTATGGCTGGGGTCCACCAGACAGGACGCCTGCCCTTGGTGGAGAGGGTCTTGGTTTTATTTGGGATTGCATGATCCATGCATTCTTGGAGATGTCCGTAGAAAGCATTTGAAGGATTCAGCATTGTGGGATGTGGTTTCTACTGGCCCAGTGGGCTTAAAGGATACCATCTCAGTTTTAAGAAGTGTAAAGTCGGCTTTAGAATAGTTTTTCACTGTAGTCTTTTGTGTTGGGGGTGGAGGTGGAATATGTATATCCAGGGTGATTAGTTTGTGGTCAGATCTCACTAGTGAGGGGTATACTTCCGGTGTGGAGCACTTTGTCCCCATGTTTGTGATGATCAGGTCTAGTATATTATATCCCCTTGTGGGAGAGGTGACTAGCTGTTCCACTGCATTTGAATTTATGAATTCCAGGAACCTTTGGGCCAGGGTGTTTGGGCTAGAATAATGCACCAAGTCTATGTTAGGGTAGTTGAAGTCTCCCAATATGATGGCGTTTGGTGAGACATTCATATCATCCAATGTCTTCAGGAAGGCTGAATGGGGTTCCTGAGATTGGGAGGGTGGTCTGTAACATGCTACCAGTTGTATAGCAGTTTTGCCTATGGTTAGTTGCATACACAGATGTCGACGTTTTCCATACGGAGTGCTTCAAGTGCGTGCATTTTGAGATTTAAACTACTGGCGTTGAGTAGCATAACCCTCAGTGATTAACTGTGCTGTTTACGGAGGTGGGTTTGACTTTTTTGAGCCTTGCCTAAAGGCACTATGGGGCAGTAAGAGCCTTGGCCAGTATTCGAAAGCCTAGTGGTGACAGGTGCAAGCTGTTGCGAAGCACCGCAACTTGTCGAGCAGGACTTAACCAGGTTGACACACTGGATCCCATTTGACACCAGAAGCTTAGCCAGTTGTTGAAATTGATCACTTTTTCTTTATACTGGAGTATCATTCTTGGTGAGGGCAGGATGCTACTCGCGGTCAGGGTCATACCAGCCTGGGCTACATGGTCAGAGAGCTCTTCCATATCTCTTCGTAGTCTGAGGTAGTACGTCTTCAGGTCATTCACATAAACATGAACAATGACAGTCATATTTGTACTTGTTCTGGAGTGACCTGAGTGCTTGCGTTGAGTGGCAGATACTGGCTCCCAACAGGTAGTTAACAGTAACCTTCTGCTTGTCCAGCCTAGTGAGTGGTATGTCAGTGTGCCTGACCATAGTCACCTATTTACTAGTGTTAGGTATGTTATTTCGCCTTGGAGTATGATTGTGTGTATTTTTGCCATTGCTGTTTTATGTCTGTGTGTGGCTGGAAGGTGTGGTGCAAGTGTTAACCTTCTCTTGACTGTGTCCCGGTCTTGGGTGGAGACAGCTTAGCTTCCAGTTTGGCTATATAATTGCATCTGTCGCATATGTTAGTGTTTTGTGGTAGGAGTAGGGGGTTGTCTGTGTACTGGAGAGTACACCTGAAATTGCCCTTTGATCATGCCTGAATAGTAGGGTAAGCTGCTTAGACGCTTGATTGGTGAAGGGTGAATAAAGAGCCTTGCCCTGCTGGGCAGTCAGTGTCAGGGTATATTAGTGCTGGCTACTGGGTCTGAGCAAGTGCTGGGCTGTAGGATGCTGTCTGAGTGCTTAGGTTGAGAGTTAGACTAGTTTCAGGGTAAAACTGAAGAGGAGACTTAGTGGAGCCGGAAATAATTAAACCGTAACCGGTTGTGCTCAAAAATCGTGCAAATGTGGTTTTTCTAGTAGGGAAATGAAAGAGCTAGAAAACTACTGGGCAGATAGGTTGCTCAAAGCTCCCCTTTCTCACAGGTGAACAGAGAAACTTCCTTCTATCCAAGTAAGGCATGGGCAACTCAAACTAGTATCACAGCCCTGAATTCAGCACTACCCTGAAAACTGGACTATACTAGCATAGGTGGGAAAGGAATTTTTTTTTTTTTTTGGCTTTTTGAAAAAAGCAAAAACAGTAAAAAAAAAAAAAATACAAATGAGCAGGAAAGGCCATCACACTTTAGTGTGTAGCCTACAAAACTCAAGTGCAGGCAGTCAAATATGGAAAAAAAACAAGCTTTTAAATCCCATACACTGGAAAATCTGCATTTTTAGGTGGAAAACTGTTAAGTACAGAAATCTGATACTTAATCTCTCAAGTCTCTTCTAAGCTAGAAGGCTTGTATCAGTTTAAGGCTTTCTACTGCTGCCCAGTAGGTTAAGGAAAGATGGGAAACTAGCACAGATATGGTCTTTTAAACCAGAAAGTTGAAAGACGGACAAAATGTCCAAATTGTTAAACTACAATTTCTGGGCCAAGAACCTCTCCTGTCGTGGTAGACAGGCTACCTACTCCACTCCCACTGATAACCTAGAAGGCTTTCCTCCAACACAGAGGCTTGCGAGGCTCAGAAGCTTACCAACAGTCCTCGATACAGCAACTTTGTATCTGGACTAGGCTAGTTACAGGAAAGGCTAGCTACAGGAAAGGTGGGAAACTAGCGCAAGTGCGGCTTTTAAACCTGAATGTTGAAAGAGATGGAAAAGAACTGCCCAAGCGGCCAATAGCTACAAGTTCTGGGCCAGGAACCACTCTTGTGGTAGGCTACCTAATGCATACCAGTCCCCCTGATAAGCTAGAAAGCTTCCCTCCAACACAGGTTTGGGGGGCTCAGAAGCTTACAAGAGAGTCCTGGATACAGCAAATATGTAGCTGAACTAGACTAGTTGCAGGAAAGGCGGGGAACAAGTAAACGCAAGCTTCTAAGCCAGCAAGTTTTAAAGAGATGGAAAACTGTCCAAAATGGCCAAATTTCTGGGCCAAAGCTCTTCCCGTGGAGGATAGGCTCCCTAGTGCTTACCACTCCCACTGATGAGCTAGAAGGCTTCCCTCCAACACAGAATGGTTTGGGGGCTCCGTAGCTTACTAACACTCCTGGATACAGCAACTCCTGTAACTGGACTAGGCTAGTTATAGGAAAGGCGGGGAAACGGGTGCAAGTTTGACTTTCAAACCAGAAAAAGTTGAAAGCGATGGGGGAAAAACTGGTCAAACAGCCAATAGCTACAATTTCTGGGCCAGGGACAACTTCTCTTGTGGTAGGTAGGCTACCTGATGCTCATCACTCCCACTGATGAGCTAGAAGGCTTTCCTCCAACACGGAAAGGCTTGGAGGGCTCAGATGCTTATAAAGAGTCCTGGATACAGCAAATCTGTACCTGGACTAGACTAGTAACAGGAAAGGCAGGAAACCAGCGCAAAGCTTTTAAATCAGAAGATTTGAAAGACGGAAAAGCTTCCCAAACGGACAATAAACTAAAATTTCTGGGCCAGAAACCACTCCTCCTGTGGTAGATAGGCTAGAAGGCTTCTCTCCAGCACAGAAGGGCTTGGGGGACTCAGAAGCTTGCCAATGGTCCTGATACAGCAAATCTGTACCTGATACAGCAAATCTGTACCTGGACTACACCAGTTATAGGAAAGGTGGGGACCAAACGCAAAACGGGCTTTTAAGTAGAAAGAGATGGAAAAACTGCCCAAATGGCCAATGAACTATTTCAGGGCCAAAACCCACTCTTCTGTGGTAGGCTACCTAGTGCTACCACTCCCACTGATAAGTTAGAAAGCTTCCCTCCAACACAAAGGCTTGGGGGGCTCGGACGCTTACCAACAGTCCTGGATACAGCAAGTCTGTATCTGGACTTGACTAGTTAAGGAAAGGCAGGAAACATGCTTAGAATGTTGTGTGTAGAGAGAGAGGGGTGTGTGTGTGCATGCATTATATATACACATATATATATATATATATATACATATATATATATATATATATATACACACACACACATATATATATATATATATATATACATATATATATATATATATATATATATATATATATATATATACAGAGAGAGAGAGGTGTGTGTATATACAGAGAGAGAGAGGTGTGTGTATATACAGAGAGAGAGAGGTGTGTGTATATGTGTGTGTATATATATATATATATATATATATATATATATATATATATATATATATAGAGAGACATATATATATAGAGAGAGAGGCAGGCGCAATATGTGTATAGAGAGACGCACGTGTGTGTATAGAGAGAGAGGCAGGCGTGTGTGTGTAGAGAGAGGCAGGCGTGTGTGTGTAGAGAGAGGCAGGCGTGTGTGTGTAGAGAGAGGCACACGTGTGTGTGTGTAGAGAGAGAGGCACACGTGTGTGTGTAGAGAGAGAGGCACACGTGTGTGTGTAGAGAGAGAGGCACACGTGTGTGTGTAGAGAGAGAGGCGGTGTGTGTATTGAGAGGCGTGTGTGTGTGTGTAGAGAGAGGCAGGCGTGTGTGTGTGTAGAGAGAGGCGTGTGTGTGTGTAGAGAGAGGCAGGCGTGTGTGTGTAGAGAGAGAGGCGTGTGTGTGTGTAGAGAGAGAGGCGTGTGTGTGTAGAGAGAGGCGTGTGTGTGTGTAGAGAGAGAGGTGTGTGTAGAGAGAGAGGTGTGTGTGTGTGTAGAGAGAGAGGTGTGTGTGTGTAGAGAGAGAGAGGTGTGTGTGTGTGTAGAGAGAGAGGTGTGTGTGTAGAGAGAGAGGCAGGTGTGTGTGTGTAGAGAGAGGCAGGCGTGTGTGTGTGTAGAGAGAGAGGCAGGCGTGTGTGTGTAGAGAGAGAGGCGTGTGTGTAGAGAGCGAGGCGTGTGTGTGTAGAGAGAGAGGCGTGTGTATGTAGAGAGGCGTGTGTATGTAGAGAGAGGCGTGTGTATGTAGAGAGAGAGAGAGGTGTGTGTGTGTAGAGAGAGAGAGGGGTGTGTGTGTAGAGAGAGAGAGGTGTGTGTGTAGAGAGAGAGAGGTGTGTGTGTAGAGAGAGAGAGAGAGGTGTGTGTGTGTAGAGAGCGAGGTGTGTGTGTGTATATATATATATATATATATATATATATATATATATGTATGTAGAGAGAGAGAGATGTGTGTATGCTACAGAGGTGTGTGTGTATGATACAGAGGTGTGTGTATGATACAGAGCTATAGATACAGAGGTGTGTGTGTATGATACAGAGCTATAGATACAGAGGTGTGTGTGTATGATACAGAGCTATAGATACAGAGGTGTGTGTGTATGACAGAGGTGTGTGTATGATATAGAGCTATAGATAGAGGTGCGTGTGTGTGTGTATGATACAGAGCTATAGATGCGGAAGTGCGAGTGTGATACAGAGCTATAGATAACAGAGGTGTGTATGATACAGAGCTATAGATACAAAGGTGTGATAGAGCTATAGATTTGTGTGTATGATACAGAGCTATAGATACAGAGGTGTGTGTGTGTATGTTAGAGCTGCAGATAGATACAGAGGTGTGTGTATGTATGATGCACAGTAATAAGTGCAGAGTAAGAGCAATTGAACAGAACAGCACACAGAAGAGCAGCTAAGTCAGTTACAGTAAGAGCAGCTGAATACTTTTTTTTAGGGAGGGTACAAAGCAGGATTAAGAGGCTACAGTATTGTCCTTCCCGAATGCTCTTTGTACAGAGTAGGAGTGCTTGAAATCAGAACATTATCTCACTGCACTCAGTTGAGTGAGCAAATGAGATGGGCCCAGAAGGAGAATACAAATCTACAAGAGGGGCGGGCAATTTCAAAGCCAACAACATTAACACCAAACTGACTGTAGAGAGACCGCCACAACTTCAGTTGAGTTAATCAGTGAAAAACTATAGTACTACATGAAAAAGAGCAGATAAGTGTACTTAAATTCACTTGTATGTCAAGTTGATTTCAGGTAGATGTTAGCAGGCCAAAGCTCAGAAATTAAGTCAGTCTCACAATTTGCAGTCATCTCTATTGGCAGTCTTTTATTCATTTCCTGTGTTGGCTTATTTCTGAATACCTTTGTCTAATTTATGAATATAATCTGAATTATGGTTCTCAAAGGTCTGCAGCCAAAATCCCAGTCTCTCCCTTTTAATTGAGGCCCCCCCCCCCTTTCATCACGCTTTCCCTTTAAATTTATGTATAGGAGCCTCAACTGTGTTGCTCTGAAATACCCCTTGAACTTGGGTAATCCCAATCTGCCCCTTTCTATTTGAATAGGTTTATCCAGCTTGGCTCTTGCCGTCTTCCTCTGCCAGATAAAAATCCTTCATCCTTGGTTGCTATCCAAAACTCCCATGGTTGATAAAAAATATGGCTGACCTGTGTACAGGACTAAAGGGACTACAATTTTAACTGCTTATATCATCTAGCTGGGCTTCCGGATATTGGCCAAGGCTCTTGCCACCCCCATAGTGCCTTTTTTAGGCAAGGCTCAAAAGACAAACCCACCTCCTTAGAAAACAAAAAATGAAAAAAAATTAAGGGTAATGCAGCTCAACGCCAGAAGTCTAAATCTCAAGATGCAGGCTCTCTAAGCACTCCTCAGTATGGAGAATATCGATGTCTGTGCAGTAACTGAAACCTGGTTCAAGGCTCCTGAGAGCACCCCAGCAATGCCGGGCTAGAACTCATAAAACACGTTTCGGCCACAGAAAATAGACAAAAAAGAAGGGGTGTTATCCATACTCAAGGTTACAGACACCTCCAGATTAGTGGCGCAGCATGATACCTCTGAGATCATTCATGTGCAACTAACATCGGGCAAATCTGCAATGCAAATTGTGGCCTGCTGCAGATCACCCTCTATGACCCAGGACCATCACTCCACCTTTCTGGAGACATTGGAAAACATGAAGGTCCTACCGAACACCCAGATAGTGGGAGATTTCAATTACCCTACCATTCACTGGGATAACTACTCCTAGGCCCAGCACTTCCTGGAATTAATCAATTCAAACGCCCTGGATCAGCTGGTAAACTCCCCTACCAGAGGTGAAAACATATTGGACCTGGTCATCACCAACATGGGCGACTGGTGTTCCACACCGGAGGTCAGCCTGTCACCGGTTAGATCAGACCATGAACTAATCACTCTGGAGGTCGACACCCAACACCACCCCCAAACTAAGGAAACTACAGTAAAATAAAAAAATTTTTTTAAAGCAAACTTCACCTTAAAGACAGAGGTGCAAGTTTCACAGACCCCATGCTAAAGGACAACACTGCCAAAGATGCAGAAACCTTTACAAATTCACTATGACCACCTACAAGGATGCATGGATCGTGCTATCCCTAGCAAAACCAAGACTCACTCCTCTAAGAGAAGGAAACCAGTTTGGTGGGACCCGTGCCATAAACAAGTTATACAATAGGAGGAAACCAGTTCAGAAAAAAGCAAATCCCAAGAAGGAGAGACATCCCTGATCAGCATCAGTAAGAAACTAAGGTCCCTCGTGAAATCATCCAAGCCTAACTTAGAAAGATAAACAGCCACGGATTCAAGAAAGAACCACAAAGCACTCTTAGTTTAGCTATGTTAAGAAACTGTGGCAACTCACTGATATGCACTGAACTAGTGCAAAATGGCACAAAAAAATGTTGAACCTACTGATATTGCCAACATCCTGGCAGATTCAGTGCAAACGTCTGCCCCAAAATACCGGGAAAGTGTAGTGTCCCAAAATCAGACAGGTGAAAACAGCCCTTTCAAAAACCAAAAACAGTGTCAATGGGGCCAGATTGTGTCCCAGGCTGCATATTCCACGAACTAACCCCCCACCTAAACACGCTGTTCAACCGCAGCCTATCCACAGGCTATGTCCCCATAGAATGGCGCACATCAATGGTTATTCCTCTCCACATAGGGGGGCCACAACTGATGCTGGTAATATAAGCCTGACTAGCCTGGTCTACAAGGCTATGGAGCGCATCATGGAACTCTTAAGACATTGGGAACCTCCAAACACTTAACCCGATCTAGTTCGGCTTAGTTAAGGGCAGATCATGCCTACTAAACCTGGTTGACTTCGAGACAAGTCACCAAGGCCACAGACGAGGGAAAGGTGGTTCACACAGCCTACCTTGATCTCACAAGGCTTTTGACACCATTCCCCACTCTGGTATTACAGAAAATACTCACCAGCCTGAACACAAACCCTAAAGACATGAGATGGGTTGCCATTTGGCTTACAGACAGAACTATCACGGTAAGAATAGCGGGCTCCAGGTCCGACTCTAAACCAGTCGCAAGTGGTGTCTCGCAAGGCTCGGTCCTGGGATCCCTACCATTTTGCCTGTACTTCTGAGAAGTATATGCCGAACAGAGGAGGATTACAGCTAACCAAGTTCGATGAGGACAACTCAGAATTGGACATGTTCCACCTAAAGAAATCTAAGTCACTGCGAGCTATGCTCTAGTGAGCTAAACCTCGCCACAACAATAAATGGAACATGCTGGAGGAATAGATTCCTGACACAGACTCCTCCCATGCTTTGGAGCAAAAATTCCAAACTACATTACTCACAGCCCCTCATTAATACTCGAGAAACCTCGACAAGTGGATGGGTAACAGAAAATACACCCCTGGGATCACTTCATTGGCTCTGCTTGACAGAGCATCAGTTAATCAATGGGGTGGCAAAAGCAGACACTGGCTAGGCTTACAAATGCCCTCTGGCAGATAGGTTCATAGGTAGGTACTAGGCTAATACAAGGGGGCAGGAATATATTGGAGAAAACTAGCAAAGGAACCAAGGTACTGGGAGTAAATGACTAGAGAGGGAAAGGTAATATAATGGGAAGATGCCATGAACTTATTTGGACTACTTTCCATATCAAGGATAGATATCATAACATAGGCAAACAGGTAGTCCTAAACACCAGCACTGGTAAGAGTTTAGTAGAATGTAAAACAGAAGTTGCCATGCATAAGGAATGAGCATACAAAATACTGCATGACAACTATGTTGTTCTTTCGGCTATTCTCGGTTAGGGGTCGCCACAGCAGAACTCCGGTCCACAGATTGGCAACAGATTTTTACAGTGCCAAGGTGCCAGCTCGACACCCAACCTTCAACGAAGGCATGCCCATTCTACGCAGGTCTTTTGAACACCACTTGACCACAGGGAGGACCATGCAGACTCCACACAGACGCCGCCAGCTGAGAATTGAATGGGAGAACCTTTTGCTGTGAGGCAAGAACGCTACCACTGCACCACCGTAGCTACTACATGACAACTATATGAATCAGAAAAGGCTAGAAAGGATTGGGAAGTGAGACTGGATAAGCAATTAAAAAAAAAACAAAAAAACAATGGGGGATGTACACCTCAAATATACAACAAAATTTAAAAGATGTAGGATCTCTACCTGGATGTGTTTACACAGGTATTTTTATACCCAAAGTGCACACCAGAGAATTCACTGGATAACAGCAAGTGTTCAATATGAGATGGGGGAAGAAAGGCAATAGAGAACATTTTCTGGGAGTGTGAGGAGAGAGGAGTTTGCAGACTTTCAAAAACACTCCCTGCATACTGCTCTGTCGGAGATGCTGGGTGAGCAAGGGAGTAACTAGGGAAATTTTTGCTCTATGATAAAAATCAGAATTATAGCAAGGCCTTGCCAAACCTAATTATGATGGCTGTCAAAACAGCAATTACTAGAAAATGGAAATCAAAGTCTAAACCAACCTTAAACCTTATTAGAAGTGAAGATAGGAGACAAAACAAAATGGAATTTTTAGAAAAGGGTAGAAGCAAATTACATAGGACAAAATGGGAAGTGTGGGATCAATACATGCAGAGGAGGAATAAAGTTTTAAAAGGCAGTATTTGAACGAGCTACATAACAGTTTACCAACAATGACTGGATATACAACAAGTGATGTATGTTAACAGATTGCATTGCGATGGTTTATTTTTATTTATATAGATTGCCTAGGCCATACACAATTAATTACCTCATTTAACACATGGTGCAAGTCTTTAGAAAGAAGATGCCTAAAGGCAAACTGAATCATCCAGTCAACGTTTCACAATGGAATGGAGTATCAAAACAACCAATGCTGTATGAATGGATCCATTTTGCGAGAAAGTTGAGGCAACTGCCCGACCAATTCCATAAGAAAGAAATACTAACTACTTGGGCCAAAAGTGAGTCACCAAGACAACTACAGTCTCCTCCTGAACCTTTGGAATGACCCTGGACATCAGTAGAAGGGGGGCAGAAATACATACGCTGCTGTGCATTCCAAGTGAAAAGGGATGATGAAACATGGGGAAGCTCAAGAAACAAAGGAGATAATGGGATTTTGGATCCAGATTCGCAAGAATGACAACCACAGAATATTAGAATACTTGCTGTTACTTTATGAATACAAGAATTAAGCCAACACAGCAATTGAGAAAGATTCTACTAAATAGGCAAGAGGGGGCTGAAATTTACTGGAGAAAGCTGGCAAAAGACCAAAATGTTGGTAACTAGAGGGCAAAGGCAATAATGAAGAGAGAAAATATTAATTTGGACTGCAGGCTAGACACGCTTTTTCTAGCAAAGCTCGACATTAGAATACAGAAAGAGAAATAGGGGATACAAAGCAAGAGACCAGCACTGGTAGAGTTTTTACTATAATAACAGAAGCTGGGCCTATAAAATACTGCACAATACCTAGAGAAATCAGAGGTGATTAGAAAGGACTGGGGAGGAGACTGGATAAGCAATTCAATGACACAATGCAAAGATACAAGTATGGTTCTGAAAAAAGGCAAAGTCTAGACTTGGGATCTTTGCTTTGAAGCATTCGCATAGATATTTATAACCCAAGCAGATAACCAAAAATGTCCTCCTCGGGTGAACTGCAAACACTGGAGATGTGATAAAGGGATAACTGGGAACATTTTGGTTGAGTGTAATGAGTTGACAGAAAACTCCTTGCAGACTTGTCAAATACTGTGAGCAGCTTGGTGTTAAACTAGAGGAATTTAAGCTACGATACAGAAAATCAGGAACTACGTTGACATAGTAAGGCATGGCAAAACTCTCTCTCTAAATTACACAACTAATCTTATGCACCCTTAAAAAAATGAACACACAAAAATAAAGCAGGCAGTAGTCTTCTCTCTGTCACAGTCAGTTTTGCATGGGTTTGCACAGTGACTTACTTTAGACTGAATGCAACCCTGCAAAACTGACTGGAACCAGAGCAACAACTGACCATGTGTCCCACAATCGAATGCAGCAGCCACAGAAGACATGTATTGCAGCATTTCACCTGAGCGCTCTGGAAGTGCTAGCTTTGCAGTAGGTCTGTATTAACACTACCTGCACTAACAGCACTTTGGAGCCACCAAGACAAATCTGCAAAAAACATAGAGACTACATATGGGTATTCTTCACTTGTGGTCACTGGCTCAATGGTGCTTTAAGTGCCTCCAATGCAGTAGAAACAAATTACAACTACCTGCACTGTAAGCACTTTAAAACCATTAGAGCCCAAAATACATGTGTTGTATAAATCTTTCAAGTCTCATCCAGTTGAGGATCACCTCCGCTCCAGCACCAAATGGGAACAAAGATTCTTCACACGTCACAGCTCTACAATGCATAGGAAAAAAAATGGATACAAACCAGAGCTGTGGACAGCCGAAGGACAGACAGAAGTGTTCTTGCTGATGTGAATGTTGTGTCCTTATTGGTCCTTGCTTCTTTCCTCATCTCTACGTATGCAGCTGTAATATAATCAGCCAGAGACTCTGGGATTGCAGGCTGTTTCTTTTGGCATAAACTTATGTATCTCCTAAAATTGCAGACAAATTTGAAATGCATGAAGTCCACAACCTTTTTCCACACTGTACTTCAATAATCTTAAGACAGCTTGTTTTTTATATATAAAATAAATTTCCACTCTTACTTCAATAATCTTAAGACAGCTTGTTTTAAGCTTATTACATAAAATAATTTAAAATAATAAAATAAAAAAAAATCAATGTTCTAAATATGGCAAGAACTGAGTCCATGTCTGCCAACACTCCCCCTTGCTGGCCACATGCAGAACAAATCCCACTCTAATCAATTTTATACGAAGATAATAGCTTTAAAAATAAAAATAAATTCAATGTTAAAATGTGGCAAAAGAACTCCCAAGTCTCGCCAAATCCCAGCAATTTACTCACCTCATTAATTTCATGTCCAATGGCTCAAACTGAGTAGGAGGCTGCTTATTGTGTTGGTGGACATACGTAATATGTTGAGCAAGCCTAAAAAAATCCAAGAGTTATTTTAGGATGGAACAAAAATTTGTTCTGCGAACTTGACTTTAAAATGTATAAACTACCAAGAGTGTGTGAAAGGAAAACAAATGACTGCCACTGAAAAAAACGATTTAAATCCGAACCTAAGATCATTGTCACGGTCAGGCTTATCCTGGATCAACCACAGTAGGTCAAATCTAGACAAGAGTGCTGCAGGTAGCTGTATGTTCTGCTCAACTGTCTTCTTAGGGTTGTAGCGCCCATATGCAGGATTGGCAGCAGCCAAGATCGAACATCTAGCATTCAGTGTTGTCATAATGCCAGCCTAAACCAAAAGAACTAAATTATATGTACAAGTACTTCAAAGAATGGCAAACCACTTGACTACAAAAACAATATCAAACCCTGTTGGGCATTCAATTCCTACAGCCACCCCTTCTCAAAGATATAGGTACTAAGAGCAAGAAATTAGCACTCTCACCAATTTACAGACCTAAAAACATTTAAAACCCAAAAAATGTTCAACTCTCCTTTTTAATACAGAAAGCTGGCTTCATATTTGCTATGTAGTAAAGACCAAACTCAGTCACCACCTTATTCACATTTACTTACTTGGTTCGTTTGCAGTTCTGAATCAGTCACCACATGATTTGCAGCAATGTATTGTACTGGCTCGCCGGCCATTTCGTGCAGGAATGGGAGTGGTCAGTGTGACTGACTAGCCGAATGCATCTGATGTACTATGCAAATTATGCACGATTAGCATTCAATGCAAATTTGTTAGTGACACCATGCATACATTGACTGCTGATTTACACATCTGACTTTTGCTCGTTTCTCCAGGAAGAGGGATAGAGTATGAGAATGCCTGTAATAGCAGGAATATTTTTGAAGTATGTTAACCCACTTCCTCAATGTAGTGTGATCTGGGAGTTGGTATATTGAAGTAGCAGAGGGGTGCAATGCATCCCTCAAGGGGGTGCAGGGGGGCTTGTCCCCCTGCAAAAGCAAAGGGAAAGGTAGAATTAGCTAAACAGCTTCATAAAATTTAAGCTAGTAAATACTAAAAAGTCACATGCATCTACAGTAAACCCAGACCATCCATAACAGTGGACTCCTGCTCTTTACAACATGCATATTACCACAAATCATATACGAGGCCTTGTTCACTTGAATATTCACTAAGAGGCCTTGTTCACTTGAATATTCATGCGGCTGAGAAACACAATGTTTATTCATAACTACCATGTGAAGCCAACCTGTCGCTGGGTGTTGGGTGGCGCTTTCTACTGCACTTCTGCGAAGCAGTATAACATCGCCTGACTTGCTACCCTCTGTATTGTATAATCCTCAGGGCAAAAATTCTCAGCCCCACACACAAGCTACTTGGAGCTGCTTTCCATTAGCAGCCCCTCAAGTTCTGAACATGCCCAATTTTACCTGTTCTCAAATTTGAGCTGCTCAGATAATGTACAGCTGCAGAGCCCAGACTACAGTCCTGGTTCAATTAGAAATAATGGGTGTACCTGTCTTGGGTGGGAAGCCTCATTAAATGTGCTCCAAGGAGAGATGTAATCCAAACAGGATTCCCTTCTGACACAACTTGAGTGCTTGGAGTTTGAGAGATGTAGGTAGGGCATAAAACAACCCCTAATACAAGTAAAGACAAGAACATCTGTGAAGGGAGGTACGAAAATGACTGGTACACCATGTGTGGATGTTGTACACTGGGGGCCAGTATAAATAAGGTCAGGAAAATACAACAAATAATAAAAAAAAACCTCCAGTGGAATACAGAAATGGGGAGTACGGTAAATAGATATGTCCACAGTTGTGAATGCTTGTACACATCAGTAAAAGGATCCCAGAATGCAGTGCCATTAAGTAAAAAAGCAATTACAAGCAAAATCCAGGCCAATGCAACAGTTTTAAATCCTCTGTAAGGGCATTAACACTCAAATGTAGACGGATACTTGGTGACTAAGGTGGACACCAACTATGCCAAAAAAGCGCAGCTATCACGCTTACAAGTAGCCCTGCCAATAAGGCAAATAACTTGGAACCAGAATTAATGGTCATACCAAGTTTGTTACAACAGCCTCCCAACTACATTAATAGACTTGCATATGAACAGAAGTGGTTTAAGAAAAAAAGTACAGGGATCATTGGTGCAAAATACCAAAGGTTATAAAAACTACGTTTAAGCAATCAAGAGGCCACTATTGGATTATCACTCATAATACAAATACTAGCAGTAGCAGGTCTGGCAACATGCCTGTACAGACAGCATAGATGGCTTGCAACACAAGGCGGAGAAGACTGTGTTAACAGATTTAAAGACATCTTAAAATGCAGAAGGGGAGGTCTGGACATGTGCATCTCAGAAACAAAGGTGAAAAATGCAGTAGTACTTACTACCCTTGTGCAATGCAACCATTTAAGTCCCAACAGGCTTCATTCCCCTCGGTAAAGGGTAGCAAAAGCTGCCCCGACTTTACATTTGATTTTACTCCATCCAAGTCAACTCCATCCAAGTCAACTAAGCAGTATGTGCACATCAAGGGAATGTCCCTTTTTTGCAGTGAGAAACTGGTAAATGAATAACCCAATTTACAGAGCAAGGTCACCCCCCATTAGGGAAGAAAGTGGATTAGTACTTTAAGTGAGCCTGCCCTTATGAAACAAGTACTTGCATTTCAGAGTTCTACAGGAGTTCTACAGGAGTTCTACAGGAGGGCCGCTCAGTTTTCTAAGTCAACATTTTGATGGGTGCTTAAACAGCTAGTTCAAAAGGGTGGCAAGTTGAATTTTTAGTTCTAAAAAGCAAAAATTTCCCCCTGGGATATTAGATAGGGACTCCAAGAACTGCCTCACAGGTGGCTGAAATTATAAAGGTGTGTGTAACAGCAGTCAAACATATGGCCAAAGCAATGTACCTCTATACATGCATGAAAGCTTACTGTACAAAATATAGATAGCCAAAGACCACCAACCACCACCAAAAAAGGGTGCTAATTAAGGATCACCCTTGGCCTGTCCTTTCTGATCTTCTGCAATGCCCTAGGAAACAGGAAATATGTTCAGAAATGGGCATCTATCGTAAGAGTATATAGGAGTTTGTCACCTAGGTGCTCTCTGGGGTGATGGTGTAGAACTTTGAAGGAAAAAGGTCTTTCCTGTACACCTAACCCAGACAGTGCATCCTAGGCATTTGGCAGACAGCTTTACTATAGGTGACGTTAACTGGTCCAGCTCACTAGAACCGTATGTCCACAAAGAGTACCAATTCAACTCCTACCTTTGACCAACTCCAGCATTGAGGCCAGTCATGGTACTTAAGAGCATCCTGGTGCCATGACAGTCTTTGCATCCATGGGGGGCTTGGGGTTTATATGCCCTACCCACACACCCTTCCCTGCCTCCTCCCTCTGCCCAATTCCCCTCTTGTACTGGCTGGCTCCTTTTAGTTCTCAGCTTTTTGAGCACCTTTTTTCAGCAGGGCCCTAGGTGGTCCTCTCCTGTAATAATGGTGCAAGTTCTGCTTTAAATATGCTTTGGAAGGTGATGACCCTTTATCCAATTGAGGCCAGTCATGGTACTTAAGAGCATCCTGGTGCCATGACAGTCTTTGCATCCATGGGGGGCTTGGGGTTTATATGCCCTACCCACACACCCTTCCCTGCCTCCTCTGCCCAATTACAGGCTCCCCTCTTTGTACCATGGCTCCCTTACGAGTTCTCCAGCTTTTTGAGCACCTTTTCAGCAAGGGGCCTAGGTGGTCCTTTCCTTATGTAATGGTGCATCAAGTTCTGCTTTAAATATGCTTTGGAAGGTGATGACCCTTTATCCAGCCATACATCTTGACCCCACACTGCATGCTGAGCACAATGCACCAAATTGCCATCATGGCTATACTCTAGTGCCTAGCAACCTGAAAAAAAGAAGACTGCATAAGGTCTAGTATATGAGGATGTGAAATTGGCAATTAAGAACCTTGAGTATGCAAAAGATTCAGGATCCTACTTTTCCGTTTCAGTTGGTGGGGCTCCTAGATGCAGACCCCCACCAGATCTTTTACTTATCCAGAATTGCCATAACTGGATTCCCTCACAGATTCCCTGTGTGTGTTTATGGGACTTATGGACACAGCAATAGTCGGGCCAAACAGGCACAGCATGAAATCTAACTTTCCACCCCCAAATTCCTTCCTTTTTGGGAAGCAAATAAACCAAAATACCTTGCTTGTGGGCACAGGAGGTTATTTTGACAGCTCTCAATTTGCAGATTTTTGTGTAGCTAAATAGTATAATTCAGCCATTCACCCTTACTCACCGTTTTGCTAACTACTTCCAATAACACATTTGATCAAACTGGGTAGATAAGACTGTAAACATGCAAAGCACACTTTGCACAAAATTAATCCGCAAGTCAGGAAGTTGACTGCAGTACTTTGCTAAAGGGATGAGAGGAACGGTTAACTACCACAAGGTTCAATACCAAGCAGAAAAAGGTCTCAAAAGTACAAACTAGGGACCAGTCATCCCAACATATTTGGATATCCTTTAATTATGGGAGCTGCAAATGCCACCATGTGCATGTGAAACACCAGCAAGGTTAGGGTGCTGTGGTGAGACCAAACATGGAAGTGCCTTGCTAACAACCGGTGTGTATTGGTAAAATAAAAGTGTTTTAATTCACCACTGGCAGTGCACAGTGGAGCTCTGGGTGGTGCAGAACAGGTCAGGGGATGTCATGTGGGGAAGGGAGAAGCTAGTGTGCTCCTCCCCCAAAGACTGGCAACACTACTGCCTTGAGTTGGCTAGGGGACAGTGACAACTGGACATTTGCCTAGATGATTATCCTCAATTTCCTGCCTCACAGTGGTACAAATGTTGAAAGGATGGGCTCTCGCCCCATAAGGAATGAATCTGCTACATAGATTTGGGGGGGGGTAATGGTTAGGGCAGAGGAGTTTTTGAAAAAAGGTATTTCATCAGCCATTAGGCTCTACATTTTTGTCATTTGTAAACACCTTAACATTTAGATTACTTCTTTGCGAGAGTATTAAACTGGGAGTGTATTTACTTCACTGCAATAAGTCAAACATTGTTGGAAGCCAAAACAAACTGAGCCACTGCAATAAGTCAAACATTGTTGGAAGCCAAAACAAACGGAGCCACAACTCTGATTCTTAGAAAATCTATCATACACCTCCCTGACATTCAAAATGAAATCTAAATGCAGTGAACCAAAGGCTACAAGGTCTGAAAACTACCACTAAAAATACCAGGGCTAATGCAGTAAAAGTACTCCCTGGATGTGTCTGTTGGCACACCTATTGCCAAGGATTTGGCCACAAGAACTAAACAAAATAAATTTAAAAATGTGTGGGGTAAGCCCATAGTGACAATCCAATGGGTTAAGCATCCACCAGAAATTGAAGAATCTGGGAACATCCACAGAGGCTATATGGTCCAACTCAAAGTGAAAGTACAAGCGATGGAATACTGGTGCACATCACAATAAGACCAACACGAATTACAGTGAAACTCCAAAAACAGAACTACAGAATTATGCATAGTTATGCAGCTGTACCCCCATTGGCTGACAAGTGGTTCTGAACTCTGTAGAAATTCTGATAAAAGTACATTAAAAGCTCTAAACATCAGGTTGAGTGACCAGGTAAAACTAATGGGCTGGAAAGTTGCTCTCTGAAGAGAACTACTGAGCAAATTTAGTGCAATGTGACCAAGCCCACCTGGTATAGGCAATGAACAAGAGTCACGTCCTTAATGTTACAAAATTTATATATTTTTAATCTTAGTAAAAGGTAATTTACACTACCTTCAGGTCCAAACATACCAGCAAGCTTTACTACAGGAAAACCCACCTTTGCTATTGAAATGGTTTGCTGTTCCATAACTTCATGAATGGCAGTTCTATCTGCATCCATCATTTTGTCAAACTCATCAATGCAACAAATTCCTTGGTCTGCCAGGACCAGTGCACCTCCCTCAAGAGTCATCTCTCCTGTAACTGGATCCTTCATCACAGCTGCAGTAAGACCCACACCTGAAGAGCCACGGCCTGTTGTATACTGACCTGGATTTAAAGAAAAAAAAAGATTTTTTTTCTATAAAAACATAGGTATGCATAAACCTTAATATTCATCAACCCCTGGGCAGATTAATGTGTACACTTGCATATAAAAGGGCCTGCTATTGAGACTATACTTGCAAAGGTCACAGCATACATGGGTTTTTCAAAATGAAGCTTCCTCGGGTCCAGAATTTGTTGCAGTATTGACTCTGGACTCCTGGGTGCAGCAACCAGACTGTTGGCCAAAGCATTTCACCCCACCCTTTAGTACAATTCCTTTCCATAGAAAGGCTCTGTGCCACAAGGGCCATCTTCAGAGCAAACCTGTACCTACTAGATCTGGAGTAGACTGCATCAAAAGATGGTCTGACCCAGGCAGATCATAACCACCTTTGACAAAAACATAAAAAAGGTCAGATTTTCTGCACTTTGCCCCAACAATCTTTGTCTTTACACATTTACAAAAGGTCATCTTGAACCCCCCCCCCCCTCTGAAATGTCAAAAACATAGGCGAAGTCTGATGCACAGTAAGTTCTGAAACCACTTTAGGCAAAAAAGGAGTTATGTTCTCTACACAACAGGGATTCTGAAATTATATCCAGCAGACACTGGAGATACCAGCAGTCTTCCAAGATTTTTTTTTCCTTTGGGGGGGCACTTTAACCATTTGGTTCAAAGTGGGAGGAAGATATTTTAAAGCACAAGATTAAATTCCAATGGCAGAAGAATCCCTTAGGGGTGACTTAAAATACAAAATCTCCATACAAAACTTGACAACTGCAAGTACATAGGAGCATTCACCGAAACCAGAAGGCAGTAAGATGAGGCATGCACACAGTTTTTACAAGCAACAAAGTGGAAGTGAGGAAAACTTGTACCGAAAACAGACCCTGTCCTCTATCACAGCATTAGCTGAGAAAGTACAGTTGTGTACACTTACCACAAATTTAGAGGTTAGAGTGTATTCAATGTTCCAGTCATCACATCTGGGTTACCTGCCTGCAGGTAGCCCTCATCTGGCCTGAATACCAGAGTGTCTTTCAATTTCTGCGTCTAATGCTGTTGCTTCTTCCTTGACATCAGGTTGTCAGGTGTATAAAACATGCAGCAGATGCCATTACATCAGTTTTTCTTGCCCCACGTCAGGTGCCCCCATAATAGGAAGCAATTAAATGGTATGGCAGAACCCCCATCAAAAAGCAAATACAAGAAAAGATAGACAAAACCACAAGAGAGCACCAAGAGAAGTCAGGGGGGTGGAAAGAGGGTAACCAGGACTGCAACAATGAGTAACACTAACATCTACATTTATGATGTACTACGTTAGTGTTTCACTGTTGCAGTCACCACATTTGGGTTGATTCCCAAAGCTAAGGAAGGGAAGAGGGAGTTCAAGAGCATTAGGGCCAGCTATTAAGCCCTGCAAGACTGAAGTGGCAAATCCAGCTCTGGATTTAGAAAAGATGGGCAAGTGGACATGCTTGGTGAAGGTATGTACAGAGCTCCAGGAAGCAGCTTTTAGGATGTCCCTGGAAGGGAGCCCTCTGAAAAATGCTGCAGAGGTAGCTGCAGCCCTGGTGGAATGCAATCTTATCCCCTGTGGGGTAGGTTTACCATGGTGTTTGTAGCAGAAATGAATGCAATAGGCTATCCATTTGGAAATTGGATGCTTTGAAATGGCCTTCCCCTCTGCAGCAAAGCTAACTAGCAACTGCTCGGATTTTCTGGTAGGGTTAGTCTTGTCCAAATAGAATCCAAGTTGTCTGTGCACGTCCAGAGTGCAGAATTCGTTCCCTTTGTTTTGTGGATTAGGGAAAAAAGTAGGCAAATGAATGGACTGACTTAGGGCTGCAGAAGACACCACCTTTGGCATAAAGGGTTAGTCCTGAGGGAAACCATGTTCACATGGAAGACAATGAAGGGTTCTCCACTGCCATGAGGGCCTGTAATTCAGACACTCTTCTTGCTGAAGTGATGGCTAGAAGAAAGGCATTTCAACTCTGCTGTAGCCGCTAGTTCAAAAGGGGGGTAGGTGAGCTTTTCCAATACAAAGTTAAGGTCCTAGGCTGCAGGGAGAGCTCTCCTGGGGGGGGTCTTAAATTTTTGGACCCTCTAAAGAATTGCTTTAGCAAGAGGTGAGAGAAAAAGGGCGACTGTATTATGCGCTGAAATGGCAGAGGCATAAATTTTGACAAGGATAGACCCCCTGTAGAGCATTTCTGTCAAGTGTTGTAGAACCCAAGGTAAGCTGGGCACTATTGTGCCCATCCCGAGCCAGGCTCAAAAAAAAAAAAAAAAAAAAAAACACCTTTTCCGCTTTTCAGCATAGGACTTTCCTGTACTAGGCCTCCTTGCCTCCAGAATAACATCCAGTACCTGCTTACTGAGGGATACTAAGGGAGAGCTCAAGGAATTGGAAAGGCTGCAAGGCTCAGGGTTTGAAGCGGAGGATGCAGAATCTGGCCCGCCTGCTGGGACAGCAGGCAAGGGGGTCTGAGGCAGATGCCATGGTTGTAGCAGTGCATTACTGCGCAAGAGGGGGGGTACCAGAGCTGGCGTGGCCAGTCTGGTGCAATCAGTACTGTCCTTGGCTCATCCTGTTTGATCTTTAGTAGAACCTTCGAGGAGAGGCAGAGGAGGAAAGGCATACACTGAAAGGTTTTCCCAGGGAAAGGGCAGGGCATCCACTTTCCAAGCTTGGCTGTGAGGAGTTGTGCAGAATTTGTTCAATTGGTAGTTCTGAGGAGAGGCAAACAGGTCCATCTCTGGAGCCTCCCCATTTATTCCTCAAGAGGTTGAATATGTTGGCTTCTAGTTTCCATTCATGTGGGTCCATGATTTCTGCTAAAGTCTGCCAGTGAATTTAGTATGCCTGGCAGGAATTGAGCCTGCAGGTGTACTTGGTAGCTCAAGGCCGTGTTCCACAGAGCCATGTCTAGTCTGCAGAGAGGGTACAAGTGGGTTCCCCCCTGCTTATGTACCACATAACTGTGGTGGTGTTTGTCTTTACCAATAGTTATCCTGGAAGAACACAGTCTTTGAAGACTGTCAGAGCATTCTGCACAGCTAACATTTCTTTTTGATTGATATGCAGGTGCATCTGTCTCTAGTTCCATTTGCCCTGAATGCAGTGTCCTGCCATGTGAGCCCCCCATGCATAGTCTGAAGAGTCGGTCAGGGATGGGCAGCAGGGGGTAGAGTGAAAGGGAGTTCCTTGTTGTGGTAGCAAGCTTCTGCCCACCAAAGGAACTCAGTTTTGATACAAGGAATGATAGAAATAAGTTACCAGGTCCCGAGAATGTTGACACCATAGGCTTTTTAGATACCATTGCAGTTTCCTCATATGCAGTCTTGCATATGAAATTAGTAAAATGCAAGAGGCCATGAACCCCAGGGCTTGTAGTATTTTCCTTGCAGATAGCTGGGGTTTTGTGGCCAATAGTTTTGGAGTAGGTTGTCAAGTAAACTTGTTTCTCTGGAGTGAGGAATGCCATCTGGGAAGTTGTGTTCAAGCTTTCTCCCGGGAATACAATCTGTTGGCAGGATACTAGGTGAGATTTCTTTTCGTTGGTGTACCCCAGTGAGGTCAGAAGTTTAAGAATGCCAGGTGTCGTAATAGCAAGTCCTAGCTTTCTACCTGAATTAATCGTCCAAATATGGGTACATCTGAATATTTCTCTGCCTGCAAAATGCAGTGCCTGGAGCTAGGCACTTTGTGAAGACCCTGGGCGCAGTAGATAAGCCAATGGGAAGTGCAGAGAGCCGATAGTGCATGGAGCCTGCCCTGCCCTGAAGCGTAGGAATTTCCTGCACGATTCCCTTATTGGGATGTGCAGGTAAGCTTCTTTAAGTCTAGGGTTGCCAGCCAGGCATCCCTGACTAGCATGGGAAGAAGCTGTTGCAGAGTTGGCATTTTGGAACTACCAGAAAGGTGTTGAGAAGAGAGGTCCAGGATAGGACGCCAGCAGTTTTTTCTGGGCACCAGAAAAAGGTCTTTAAAAGCCTTGTTCCCTTTGTTCTGCTGGAACAGGCTAAATAGCCCTGATATTGATGAGAACACGAACCTGCTGTTGGGCCACTACCCACTGATTTAGGGGTGGTAGGGTGTGGAAGTTCCCAGTTTATTACATATGCAGGGCGAGCTTTCCTCCTAAGGGAGCAGGTAGTAGAGCAGTGCTTGGAAGAGTTAAAGGGACTGTGCCATTTTTCTGTAGGTGTGGCTTACTACTCCCTGCTTTGGAAGGGGGACACCCCCCACTGGTTAGGTTTGTGTGAAGCCTGAGACTGTAGCCTGGGTGGTCTGCTGTTCCTGGGTTTGGACTGGAAAGGCCTAGAAGGGACTGGAAAGGACCAGTTCTAAGAAGGCCAATGCTTACTGAATCTGGGAGGCTGTACTTGTAGGAAACCTTAAAGCAGTTTGCATAGATTTAGCTTTTTCCTCCATCCTTTTAAAGACTTCCACTTTGTTGCCAAAAAGGCAGTCTTGGTTTAAGGGAGCATCCAGTAATTTAGCTTTTACATGACCTGGCAAGTTTTGTTCCTTAAGCCAAGCATGCCTTCTAAGTACAGACCCAGTGACAGCAGCCCTGCAAGAGGTTTCTAAAGCATCAAAAACACATTGCAAAGTATGTTTACCAAACCTTAAATCCTGTAATTCTGTGTTCAGTAGTCAGGAATCAACATCATTTTCTGTTTAAGTAGCCCCATAACATACTGTTTTTAGTTTATGAAACCAACAATTTAAAACCCCAATGGCCAAAGTAGCAGAAAAGTATACCTTCTTACTCCATCTGTCAAAGGCTCTAGAATCTCTATCAGAAGGGGTAGGATTTTTGGCAGTAGTAGCCCAAATGCCTTTTCTTCCTTGGGAAATGGTCTCTGGAGCCGCAGAGGGATAGCTAAAGGTCTGTGTTGAGGTAAGAGTAATAATTCCCCAAGCCTCTTTTTGAAGTCAGTAATTCTGGCTTTCCCAGCGGAAATGCTCCTTAAGAGTGTGTGCAAGGTTTCACGGAAAGAAAAATCTTCTGGAGGGGAAGCAGAGGGAATGGAATCCTCATAAGTAGACTAGGGTAAATCCTGGTAATCAGAAAGAGCAGAAGAGACAGATTCCTGCTCAGAAGAATCAGAAAACCTCAGTTCTAGGTCTCCTTACAGGGGGGGGGGGGCCTGGCTTCCCCTAATCAAGGTAATGAGGTCTTCAGCCATGCTAAACAGTTTTTTTTTTAGGCATATGGGCCTGTGGTTTGGTTGTCAGTTTTCTAGGTGTGGTGACAGTTTTAGGCCTGGATGAAAATGATGTGAATGTCTGTAGGCCTGAATACACCCCCCAGAAGCCAGTGCCTGCACTGCGGCTCCGGACCCATCCAAGGTAGACACATCCGCAGGTTCCATAGTCTAAGCATCTCGCAGCATTCTGGACTCCGAATGGGTCTCAGTAGAGGCCTGCGAATCAGAAGTAGCGGGTATCTGGCTGGGAAAGCACCTCACTGAGTAATGATGGACTGGTGACTAGTTTAACAGAAACGTAGTCAGCAGTTCTGGACCTATGCAGTCTGCCTTTATCCTTACGTTTTTTTCCTGAAGATCGGTAGTCGGATGACTGGACGAAGATTGGTAGTCAGATGGCTGGACGAAGCCATTGAGTACACAGAATGAGTACGAAAATTAATTGCAAGAATAGCCTGATGACTGACAGTTCGGTTGTTGAATAAGGCACAAAAGTGACAAGGAACGTCGCGGTCTGGGCCTACAGCAGGGGATGCAGTAAGAATGAAAATCTCTAAGAGGTATTTGCTTTCCACAGGTTAAGACAATTGTTAACTTTTACTGACATTGGTTATGGTTAGAGCAAGAAGAGAGGACCCCCAATGGGGTACTTCGCTTTTTTGAAGACTTCAAATTTCAGGAGTTGGACAGGCACTTGTAAACTGCTTCTGCTTTTGGCAACGCACGGCAAGAAAGACTGGGGTAATGGTGTCAGCTGCATGTTTTATACCCCTGACGACCTGACGTCAAGGAAGAAGCGACAGCATCTGATGCAGAAATCAGAAGACTCTGGTATTCAGGCCGGCTGAGGGCTACCTGCAGACAGATAACCCAAATGTGATGACTGCAACAGTGAAACACGAACATCCTTTGCTCTACAAAAGCGTCATGTTCCCTGGTCTTCCAAAAAATCCACAGCACAGTTATCTATGCCCCTTTGTGCAAATATTGCAGTGCATAAAAATGAGAAGTTATGTACCTACCACAACGTTCCATGTTAGTTGTCTTCTCTCGCCTTCTTTCTTGTTTGATGGTTCGGAGCCGATCCTCGGCTCCAACTCGGCACTTTGCTAAGCTCGAGAGTCACTTTTACCAGCTCGAGGCAGCCCCATATCCCATGATGCAAGGCGGTTAAGTACCCAGATCTCGTTTGGTACCTAAAGGCAATAACACCTAGCACAAAAAACTTCCCAGAAGGAAAGAAAAGGCAAAAAGCCTAAAGGATGGGCTATAAGGTAGATCAGAACTATCTGGTCTTAAGAAGCATTCTTCCATATAGGGAGAAAAAGGTCTGTCCAGGCCAGGGGGCAGGAGGGAGGGTCGCAAGAAAGAAGTCGAGAGAAGACAACTAACATGGAACGTTATGAAAGGTACATAACTTCTCAATGTTAAGTTGTCAATCTCGCCTTCATTCTTGATTGATGGGACCGCGTCCCTAGCACCTCTATCCTGGGTGGCTCAATGGAACAGACTCTTGAGAACTGTAGAGCCGAAACTGGCTCTATCCCTGGAGGCCAAATCCAATTTGTAATGAGAAACAAAGGTATGAGGAGTGGCCCAATTGGCTGCTGCACAAATAGTGTCTAATGGAAGTCTAGCCTGAAAAGCTGTAGAAGTGGCGTTTTGAGCACAGCTGTTTTCCCCTGAGCTGATAGATTTCGGAGATGGTGGAAGAAAGCCATCTAGATAAGGTCACTTTGGAGACAGGAAGGCCTTTCTTGTTTTCAGAATAAGAAAGAAAGAGCTGATCATATTTCCTGAATTGTTTTGTTCTGTCCAAATAATATCGGAGTTGGCGGTGAACATCAAGATAATGTAATTTTTGTTCCGATCTGTTTGAGTAATTAGGGAAAAATACAGGGAGGTCAATAGATTGGTTCAAATTATTTTTCGAGGCCACCTTAGGTAAAAAGGTTGGATTAGTCCTCAAGGATACCCTGTCTTTGTGGAAGACCAAATAAGGGGGACGAACAGAGAGAGCATGAAGTTCTGACACTCTCCTTGCCGAGGTGATCGCAACAAGGAAGAGTGTTTTCCATGAAAGAAATTTCAGGGAACATGAAACAGCTGGCTCAAAGGGAGGAAGAATTAAGGATGTCAGCACTAGATTTAGGTTCCATTGAGGAGGAGGACTCCTGACTGGAGGTTTCATGAGAAAAAGTCCTTTTAGAAAGGCTCTACAAAGCCTGTGGGACAATGTTGTGATCTGCAAATCAGACATGAAAATTCGAGATGGCAGCCAACTGAACTTTGACCGTGGAAGATGAAGAGCCCGAGTGAAAGATTTCCGCTAAGAAATCCAAAACTGCTTGAACAGGGGCAGTAAAGGGATCTATATTTTTAGCTTTTGCCCAACAAGAGAAGCGTTTCCACTTACTGGTATAAATCCTTCTAGTAGAGGATTTAAGGGAAGCCACTATGATATCCCTAACAGGTTTAGAGATCATAGGAAGCCTGGCTAAGGAAGGAAGTGGAGCAACCAAGCTGTGAGGTTGAGAGAAGGAATAGACAGATGCAGCTGACCCGATTGGTGAATCAGAAGGTCTGGTACTGGGTCCAGATGCCACGGCTGCACCAATAGGTGACGATGGAGGAACGGAAACCAAATTTGTCGAGGCCAATAGGGAGCAATGAGAATCATTTTGGCTCTCAAAACAGTGGCTTTCTGGAGTACTTGTGGAATCAACGGAAAGGGAGGAAAGGCATAAAGAAGTCCCTGGGGCCAATCCTGGGTTAGAGCGTCTCTGGGGGGATGGCCTGGCAGTGGGAAGAGAGAAAAGAAGTCTGGGCATTTGCTGTTTTGGGGAGTAGCAAAAAGATCGCAACATGGGCGGCCCCATTCTAGAAAAATCTCCTCCACTATAGATTGTTTGAGAGACCACTCGTGAGGCATGAGAATAGCTCTGCTCAATGTGTCCGCTAGAATGTTGGTTTTCCCAGGGATATGCGTTGCTACCAGAAACCGATGAGAGGAGATCGCCCATTGCCAAAGTCTGAGAGCTTCTCGACACAAGGGGTAAGACTTGGTTCTGCCCTGTTTGTTGATATACCATACTACAGACAGGTTTGTCTGTGTGAACTGCAATTGTTCCCAAGGGAAGAAAGTCGTTGAGTGCTTGCAACGTTAAAAGCACTGCTCTCATCTCTAGGTCTCTAGGACATTTATGTGCAGGTGGTATTCGAACGGTTGCCACGTCCCATGAACCATCCTGCCCTGATAATGACCCCCCCACCCAATCAGGGAGGCGTCCGTAGTGACTGTGGCTACCGGGGCCGGGGATACAAAGGGTCTGCCTTGATGAATCTGGGGGGAAGAAATCCACCATGACAGATGATTCTTGCAAATTTGTGTCACCAGGATTTGGTGACGCATGGGAAGTTGTTGGTAAGACCACTGGGTGAACAACATCCATTGAAGAAGACGCATGTAGAAGCGGGCCAGGGGAAGAAGGGTAATGGCCGCAGCCATGAGGCCCAACACCTTCAGAACCATTCTGGCCTGTACCTTTTTGCAGGCAAGGATGATCCTCACGTGACTTTGGATATCTGAGATTCTTTGGTCTGTGAGGGTTGCTGACATCCGAATAGTGTTTAAGTTTGCACCTATGAAAGTAATAGACTGGCAGGGCAATAAGGAGGATTTTTCGTAGTTGATCGAAATTCCTAATTGAGTGCAGAGATTTAGAGTGTAATCCCTCTGGCTTGAAGAAGTTGATGCCTGGTGGTGGCTGAAAGGAGCCAGTCGTCGAGATACGGAAACACCTGGAATCCTTGACGTCTCAGGTGAGCCGTAACCACTGCCATACATTTGGTGAACACTCTGGGGGGCTGTAGTGAGACCAAAGGGCAGGGCTCTGAATTGAAAATGACTGGACCCCAGCCGAAAGCGGAGAAACCTTCTGGAGCATCTGTGAATTTTTATGTGATAGTACGCGTCCTGAAGGTCTATTGAGCACATCCAGTTGTCCTTTTCTAGGAAGGGCAAAATTGATTGAAGTGACCATTCGAAATCTGGTCTCACAGACTTGAGTCTGCTGAGATCCAATATTGGTCTCCAGTCCCCCGTCTTTTTGGGGACCAAAAAGAATCTTGAGTAGATTCCGGGCTCTGAATGGTCTGTTGTAACTGGCTGAGTGGCCCTTTTTTGTAGAAGCTTTGATAATTCTAACTTTGCAATTTCCCTTACACCGGGTGGCACATCTGGAAGGGAATTTTTGTGAGTGAAAGGACTTTCCTCGAAAGGAATCTTGTAACCCTCTGATATGATCGACTGTACCCATTTGTCTTGAGAGAGGGAACGCCAGGCTTCTGGGTACAGCGATAGTCTTCCCCCGACTGCCTCCAAGGATGGACAGTCGGGCAACATCTCAGGGATGCTGGAAGGGCTTGTCAGAGAGAGGCTCTCTGCTTCCCTGGCTTTGTGGACCCCCTCTGCCTCTAGAGGGGCGTCTGTTATTATTACCCCCTCTGCCTCTAGGGGTAAACTGACCACGTGCGTCTGGCGTGACTCCTTGGGATTTACGGAACCACATTTTTCCGCCCTTCTGACCTTTGGGGTAAGGTCTAGAAGGGGTAGAAAAACTGACCCCTACGGCAGAAAGTCTTGCCGTCCTGCTCACACCTGGTCAATGTATCCTTAACTTGAGGGCCAAACAACGCTGACCCATCAAAGGGAGAATTCGTGAAGGACGCCTTAAAGGGATCTGCAAAATTACAGAGCCACATCCAGGAGTGACGTCTAAGAGCCACACCTGTACCCGCGGCTCTACTCGCTCTATCTGCTGCATACGAGATCAGTCGCATGGAGGAGTTAGCTATAGAATTAAGGATTCCTAACTGAGAAGCAATCTTTTCTTGAGCCCCTGCAGCCGTAGGATCCTGCACTACTTCACCTAGTTCCTTAAGGATGTCCCTTTGGAGTCTGGTAAAGTGACAAATAGTTCAGCGAACGCATGGCAAAGGTCGCTGAGGAGAACATCCGCTTACCATACCTATCCATGGTCCTAGAATCCTTATTAGGAGGATGGACAGGTATGGAAGGATCTGCAAGTTCCTTCTTAGTGGCGGCCGCCACCACCATGGCATCAACAGGGACACCTTTAGTAAGGAATTGCTTTTCAGAAGGGGCTGTAATAAATTTAGACTGCCTCCTAGGAACTGGCTCTACAGAACCAGGAGCAGCCCAAGCCTTTCGCGCAATAACCTCCATAAGGGGGTCGAAAGGTGGAGACACCCAGGAGGTGGAGGGTCGAGATCCAAACGCTTCTAGGTATACAGACTCATCCTAGGAGGGATTTATGGAGGGCCAGTTTCCCCTCTGTTTTAGGAGTTCTAGGATGTCTGAAAAGGAGACATCCTCAGAGGGGGATCTTGGGGATCCCTCCGACTCATCTAAGTCAGTATCTGAAGTGGTAGACTCAGGGGAGTCCAGGTGTTTCCTCAAACAAGTCCTCTTGCGCGGAGGATCTCCTGACTGGTCAGGAGAATCCTCGGAAGAGGGGGTTCTTCCCAGTGGGGAAACCTGAGGCGGTGGATCTCTAGGTCCGGGAGCAAGAGAGATGGAAGAGATATCGACAGGCACTGTAGAGGGAGGAGCTAAAGGAATAGACTGCTGACTGAGCCCAGTGGCCAGCACACTCATGACCTAGATGGCCCCCCTCCCAGGGAGGTCCGAGAGAACCCGTTCCGAAGAAACTGGGACTCCCGGGCCCACCGAAAGGGAAGGCTCAGAGGCAGATGTCGGAGCCGAGCTCACCAAGGCCAAAGCTCCAAGGGGAAGAGCAGGGTCGGACAAGGGTCCGATGCCACTCACCCCCTCGGAGGAGACCAGGGAAGCCCGACCACCGAATCCCTCCAAGGAAGGTCTCGAGGAGGAGATGAGTAGATGCTGAAGGTGCAGAAGGAGGGGGTATCTGCCCTTCAGCCATAGCAGTAAGTATTCCCGTAGACTCCAGCTCCAAACTCTGTGGTAGAGTCGAAGGAGGAACTTGAAGGGGGTGTGGACTAATAGTCGTCTGTTGAGACGGACTATGAAGCATCTGGGCCAGTGCCTGTGATTTTAATAATCTGCTTACCACCCTCTCTAAATCATGGTCAGATAACCTGGACGACCTAGATGATCGGCTCCGATGGCCCCGTTCCGAAAGAAGAGGTGAGGCCGGAGCCGACAGAATCTGTTCCGAAGAGGGGGACCTGGACCTCTTCCTCGAAGGAACCATCGGAGCCGACAAACACACTGATCCAGTCGGAGCCGATAACTTTTCGGCTCCAGACGGAGCCGATGCAGGCATCGAAATAGCGGTGTCGGAGCTGGCCAACACCGAAGCCTGGGCCACATGGTGGTCGGAGCCAGAACTCGGAACCGACACCAAGGTGACCAAAGTAGTATCGGCACCGATAGCCATCGGTGCCGAAGATTTTGCCAAGGTTGGATCGGCTCCAGCCGGAGCCGATCTCGACTCCGACAGTCAGAGCCAAGGCCGAAGGCTTAGGTACAGAAGCCTGGGCCTTAGACTTGGAAGGCTTTCCCGGAGCCGATTTGGCCGGGGAGCCCTCCGGTTTAAAGAGTCCCCTTAGAATAAGTTTGTTTCTCCTTTCCTGCAGGACTCTCTGGCTAAAAGAATGACAAATTGCACAGGAGTCCTGCAGGTGGAGAGGTCCCAGGCAGTATAAACAAGAAGTGTGACAGTCAGTCAGAGACATCTTCTGACAGCACGAGTCACACTTCTTAAAGCCTGAGACCCGCTGCTCTTTGGACATAGTGGACACAAACAGAACCACACAGTCCCAACAATTAAATTAAAGTTTAAACAGTAAAAACCTCACACACACACCCTGAAAGGGGGGGGGGGGGTGAGAGGAAAGGAAGGCCTGACTAAATAAATTGAGGAAGGATAATTTTAGTCAAAAAGGGGCTTACAATTAACTAAAAAAGAAAGATCTTTAAGTGAAAAGGGGCTAAAAGCAGTTTAATATAAAACACTTACCAGGAGCTGGTAAAAGGAGGACCTCATCAGCGAAGTGGCAAACGAGATCTGGATACTTACCGCCTTGCATCATGGGATATGGGGCTGCCTCGAGCTGGTAAAAGTGACTCTCGAGCTTAGCAAAGTGCCGAGTCGGAGCAGAGGATCGGCTCCGAACCATCAAGCAAGAATGAAGGCAAGATTGAAAACATCAAACATTTACCTTCTTGTACATCCCCCACTTGTCAACTGAGCTTGGATGGGATGTCAGGGCTCAGACTCTGCTGTGAAACCTGGGCCAACTCCTACATCTACACTACTGTTCTGCACAACAGAAGTAGGAGAAAGAACTTATCATATTTGCAAGGCTATCACAGCCATCTTTCTTTTTGAATTCCTAGTCCCAAAATCCCTCACAGTTTTTGACCCCATAGATTCAGATTTAACACGTCAACATCTGGCCGCAAGTAATGAATACTCTGTCCACTAGCAAAGCTCCCATAAAACATATCAATGTCTCACACTGCAGCAGAAACTAGGTCAACAAAGGGGACTATAATACATATCTGACACCATTACCTTGCAGGCTACTGTTCTTCTGGACTCTTCAGGTAACTGAACACCCTACCTCAATCTTCTCTCCATACTGTCTAAAGAATTTCTTTGCCATTAGATAGAAACTGCAATGCAAGCCACAGCATGCTTTTTCAGTGAAAGTTTCTGTAAAAATTAAAGCTTTTATTTTATGATCCGGTGACTTAAACACACTCAAGGAGGGCAAGTGGGAGGTCTTTCTTGCCCCAAGACTAAAAAAAAAAAAACGTGTGGTATTTGCATACTGAATCAAATTCACCTTGGTACCACACATCTGCAGTATAATCACCAAAGACCCTCGCATGCAAAACAGAAGAAAATCCCCAACAGGGTACTTTGTGGACAATTCTGAATTCCGGTCCAGCTGGTGAATCTGGGAATCTTGAGGCAATGTTACAACTGTCTCATGTACACAGACAACCCTCTCCTCCCAACAAATTCCAACACATGTGAGAGATGCAGCCATATAGTCAAACTGGAGGCTAAGCTCTCTCAACTCAGTACTGGCATAACCAGTCAGGAGAAGGAAACCACACTCACTACAATTCCAGTCTCACAGACCTACCACGACAGTAAACCACACACACAAAAACATACTCTGAGGCTCTAAATAAAAATCTGCCCAAGCAGCAGAGACCTCCAAAGCAGACACCCAAGCAGCCGCTACCCCAAAACAAAACACGTGCAACACATAGCTCACAAAGCCAGTGTGCCAAACAGTCACAGCCCTTAAGGCTAAACACCTGATACACTTGTAATAGGTGACTATAGTCAGGCACACTGACGTCCCGCTCACCAGGCTGAACAAGAAAGGTCACGGTAAGCTGCCCGTCTGGCGCTAGGATCCGCCACATAACACAAGCACTCAGGTCACTCCAAGGCAAGTACAAATATGACTCATTGTGCATGCTGGTGTGAATGACCCGAGATGTACCTCCCTGGACTACATGGAGAGACAGAGCTGAGCATGTAGCCCAGGCCGGTATGACCCTGACCTTGAGTAGCATCTTACCCTCACAACAAGAATGATGCCACAATATGAAGACAAGATTATCAATTTCAACAATTGGCTTAAGTATTGGTGTCATTCAAAGGGGATCCAATGCCTGTCAGCCTGGGATGACATGTTCGACAAGCCACGATGCTTCGCTAGGGACGGCTTGCACCCGTCACCCCTGGGCTTTCGGATATTGGCAAAGGCTCTTGCTACCCCCATAGTGCCTTTTTTAGGCAAGGCTCAAAAAACAAACCCACCTCCATAGGTATCACAAGGGATAAGAAACTAAGAGTAATGCTACTCAATGCCAGAAGTTTAAACTTCAAGATGCACACACTCGAAACTCTCCTTGGCATGGAGAGCATCGATATCTGTGCAGTAACAGAAACCTGGTTCAAAGCTCCCGAGAGCACCCCAGCACTACCAAGTTATACCTTATACCATGCTTTTCGGCCCCAAAACTTGGACCGAACCACAAATGAGGGGGGGTATCAATATTCGTCAAAGATACTGACACCTCCAGGTTGGTGGCACAGCACGAAGCATCAGAGACTATCCATGTGCAACTAACAGTGGGTAAAACTGCCTTCCAGTTTATAGCCTGCTACAGACCACCCTCCCAAACCCAGGAACCCCACTCGGCCTTCCTGAGAACACTGAAAATATGAAAGTCTCTCCTAACACCATTATATTGGGCGACTTCAACTAACCAAACAGACTGGGAGCATTACTCCAGCTCCAACACCCTAGCCCAAAGGTTCCTAGAATTTATAAACTCAAATGCTATGGAACAACTTTGCTACCACCCCCACAAGGAGGGGAAAACATACTGGACCTGATCACCAACATGGGGGACTTTATGCTCCAGACCAGAAGTGTATCCCCAACTGGTAAGATCAGACCATAAACTAATCTCACTGGATATTCACATCCCAACCCCACCCCCTGCCCAGAAAACCAGTGAAAAACTTCTCTAAAGCAAATTTCACACTCCTCAAAACAGAGGTGGAATCCTTCAAAGCCCCCGGGCCTGTGGAAAATACGGCCCAGACCGCAGAATCCTTTATAAACGCATTCTATGAACACCTTCAGGAATGCATGGATCATGCAATCCCAAATAAAACCAAGACCCAATCCTCCAAAGGCAGACATAAACAAACTATACAATAGGAGGAAGCTACTACATGGAGCAAAATCCCAAAAAGGGAAAGCATCTCTGACCAGTATTAGTAAAAAACTACAGGCACTCATAAAATAGTCCAAGACCAGCTTTGAGAGAAAAATTGCACAGGACACCAAGGATAATCACAAGGCTTTCTTTAGTTATGTTAGTAAACTGGGTGGGAATTCCCAGATATGCTCAGAATTAGTCCAAAATGACAAAAAATACACCAAACCCACAGACATTGCTAACATGCTAGCTGACAGGTTCAGCGCAAACTTCTCCCCCCCCCACCAAAAGGGCAAACATCTATCCCAGCAGAGTGCTGCCCCCCCTGACATCTCAGATGCACAGGTAAGAGCCGCCCTCTCCAAAGCAAAAAACACAGCATCAATGGGACCAGACGGTGTCCCGGGCTGCATCCTATATGAACTCCAAGAGTAGCTAAACCCAAACACAAAACTACTGTTCAATCTCGGCCTTACTACAGGATATGTACCCAAAAAGTGGCGTACAGCAACAGTGGTCCCTCTCCACAAAGGTGGTGCCTCAACGGATCCTGGAAACTATCGCCCCCATAAGCCTTACTAGCTTGGTCTGCAAAGCTATGGAAAGGATCATCATGGATTTCATAAATAAAGATATTGGGGACCTGCAGACACTGGATCCTACCCAGTTCGGCTTCAAGGGCAGATCCTGCCTTTTAAACCTGGTTGACTTCTTTTGAAACAAGTCACCAAGGCCACTGACGAGGGGAAGGTGGTCCACACAGCCTACCTGAACCACGCAAAAGCCTTCGATACAATACCCCACTCGGGCATTATAGATAAGCTCACCAGCTTAAATATAAACCCCTATGTCACTAGATGGGTTGCAAACTGGCTCAAGGACAGAACCCACATGGTTAGAATTGGAGCCATGTCAGAATCCAAACCAGTTACAAGTGGCATCCCACAAGGCTCAGTCCTGGGACCTCTCTTATTCGGTATATATTTCTCGGAGATACAGGTCAACACGGAAGGACTGTGGCTGACCAAGTTCGCAGATGACTGCAAACTGGGCGCCATAATAGACTCTCCAGCCAACACAAGCATCCTCCAAAAGGGCCTCATAGAAACAGACAACTGGTGCCAGAGCCATGGCCTCAAGCTAAACGCCAAAAAATGGATAGCCATCCCCTTTGGCAAAAAGTGCCCACAAAGTTACCACATGGGTGGTAATCCATTAAGTAATTAGGGACCCAAGTTGATAGCAATCTCTCATTTGACAACCACGTGGCCAAAGTGGTTAGAAAAACATTTTATATAGCCCACCTAATCATGAAGGGATTCACATCTAGATCAGGGGAGGTCATCGTGCCTCTACTCATCAGGCCCATAATTGAGTACAATGCCCCTTTTGGGATGTACCTTACCAGATACCTGCAGCAACTGGAAAGACCCCAAAAGTACCTCACCAAGGATCAAAGGGCTCAAACAGATTCCATATGCTGCCCGGTTAAAGAAACTCCAGCTCTAATCAGTGGCATACTGCCTGCTCAGAGGCGATCTGTGCCAGACGTATAAAGCCATGTCCAACACAGAATTAATGGACACGCTGCATCTCAAAATCCAAATCCCATCGAGCCACGCGCTCGAGAGACTTGAACCCCAGCACTGAAATAAATAGGACATGCTGGAGGGACAGATTCATAACCCAGAGGCTCCCTTGACTCTGGAATAAAATCCCAGTCCAGGTTAGGCAGAGTCCCCCATTGACTCTCAAGAGGAATCTTGATGAGTGGATGAGAGATCATAGGTTTACCCCAGGTATCACTTCTGTGTCACTGTTAGAGGCACAGTATACTAACCTCGAAAAAGGGCATAGCAAAATTTAAAATGGGTGGCGAAAGCCAAACACACTCTTGCTAGGCTTATAAATGCCCTAGGGCAGATAGCCTAGTATGAACCTATGAACCTATAGGTTGACCCAACATTAATACTGCAACCAGATTAATAGGGATACTCGCTGATCAATGGTTCTGAAAGTCAGTAAGGACCGAATTCTACAGGCAGGAATCTTAGAAATGAGTACTGCAGCAGTTAAATATATCTTACTACAAATTTAGATACCAAATTAGAAGATAAATGTTTCAGAAGGGGCTACACTTGAGACTTCTATAGCAGAAAACCCCACTGTCTTCAAGCTCTGTCACTGCCCGCCCAACACCCAGCCTGTGGAAAATGTACATCCATCTGTACTATTTCAAGTTCTTTACTGTCCCATCAACTACAAAAAGATCTTTGCCAACACCATAGCATGCCCTACCCAGCACAGCAGCCCAATCTGAAAATTTGCCTAAAGCACCCACAGTACGTACTTGGGCATACCAAGGAGTGGGAATCCACTCAATTGTAATCTATACAGCACTTAGAATGTGAAAAAGCTGAAGCTAAAACGGAATGTTTCATCCACTGCAGACCATAAAATGTTAGAACTGCTGAAGTGTTGAGATTTACTTTTAACTATACCTAGATGTGTAGGGCGTAAAGCAATCATAACATGAATGAAGCAGCATGGACAAGCTTTAAAGCACAATAAAGTCAAATGCACAGTAGTAAAAACAAGCAGAACCACAGCAATATGGACCACACTTACAGAATGAGCCTATGACCTAATGAAAAATGTTTTTTGCTGGATTTCTGGCCATTTGTGTATCTTAACTCAGAATTAAAGCATCACTGCAACAGTTACAAAACATGCAAATCATTCCAATGAAAGGAACACAACTTACTACGTGGAGCCAGCCTGTCTATATAGGACAGCAGCTGGGATTTTGCAACACCAGGATCACCCATTAGACAGATATTGATGTTACCTGCAAGAAAAAAGGAAAAGTATTCCAGCAAAAAAAAAAAAAGAATCCTGTGGTTGAGACTAGGCATTAAAAAAAAAAAAAAAAAAAAAAAGACCAACATGCCTTCACTTCAGAATTTAACTGTACATTCTTTTATAATGAACGCTATTACATTCACCTGCCTCAGGTAAACAGGAGATGAACCTGGCTCATTTTGCTCCAATGACTACTACTGGGAGGCAGGAGTTGTTGAACCTCTAAGCTGGCAGGTGCACAAATAATGCCCCAATATAAAACCAAGGCAAGTCAGTTTCAAAGGGGAAAAGTGGAAGTGCATTTCAGACAGGATCTCACCCACTGCCACAGCGGAGCCAAGATAACCCATACAGGTTAAAACAAAATGGTCACGCAGAAATTCCATACCATCTACAAATTATGCATGCATTAACACAAATTCATGGGTACTTCACATATAAATGTAGACTGAAATATACAAAAAACTATGCATTTATACATTACATACATGCACACAGACTGAACTTGACCTTGTAAGCCAAGGTCTGGCATCTAAACAGACCCAAATCTGATGTTGCACCCAGCTTACAGTCTTGAAATAGACTGATTTTCAGGTCTCTGACCTTAAAGAGTTTCAAGAAACACTCTTGGGAGCCAGAGTGCAATTCACCCAAGTATTACCAAATTACCTGGTCAGGGTCAGGATCCTCTCATGCAAGTGTTTACTCAGCCTACACGGGAAAGATGCAGAGCCCATTATGTCAGGGGAAATGCCAAGCCTTCTGCAGCAGAAGAATCACTTGACAGCTACAGTAGTGAAACCTAAATCCTATGAAAATAGGAGGCTTTCTTTCAATATTACAATCTGATGCAACACACATACACTTGCAATCAGGATTAAAACGTTAAATTGGAGCAACATTTTGCTCCAACATACATCTACAGCAAGGAATGAATCCACTATTTTCACAAAACTATACATTACTTTTATAAAAGCAAACAATGAGAAAAGTCAAATGAGCAAGCTCTTTGCAATTTAAAATCCAAGACATACACACCTCTTATCTTCATCCCTTTTGGCGAATGGTCTACTCCACCAACCAACAGAAGCAGAAGAGCCTTCTTTATATCCTCATGACCGTAGATCTCAGGGGCTATAGAAGCTGCCAGTTTTTCATAAAAGTCTTCCTCTGCAAGACAGTTACATTTTAATAAAACAAATTTTCCCCAAAGTAAATCCACACCAACTTCTCTGAAAATGGCCACCAAAAGACATGATTAAACATGTTCGTTCCAGTTCAGACTCCTGCACTTTTGACAATGCAGCCTCCAACTCATAACATAGCTGGTCTCACTACCCTCTTTGTAGACCTTTCCTTTTTGCTGGTACCAGTGTCACAAATCACTCCTGACTCTCCCCCACACTCACTGTATTCTTCACCTCTCCCCCACACTCGTTGTACTCACCGTTCCTCAATCCTCCCTCTCATTCACACACAGTCTAGAGGCTCCCTTCGCTCTGGAATAGAACCCCAGTCCATGTCAGGCAGAGCCCCCCACTGACCCTCTTCAAGAGAATCTTGAGTGGATGGGGGATCATAGGTTTACCCCGGGTATTACTTGTGTCTCACTACTAGACAGAGGCACAGTAAACTAACCTTAAAAAGGGCACAGTAAACTCAAAATCAAAGGATGGCGAAAGCCAATCACACTCTGGCTAGGCTTATAAATGCTCCAGGGCAGATAGCCTAGTATGAACCCATGAACATATGAACCTCCAGACCTTCATTCCTCCCTAGAGCACATCACCTCTCCAAGATCTCAACCCGTTCCCTACTTTCACTACAGATCACAATGCCATCTGCAATAATAGTCCATGGGGACTACTGTCTGATCTCATCTGTCAACCTGTCCATCACCATTGCAAATAAGGGCTCAGAGCTGATCCTTTATGTTTAAGGTGGAAGTGCGATTACATCACTCCTACTGCACCTCACCACTGTTGCTACCCTTGTACATATCCTGTACCACTTCTGACTTACTCGTACAGTATCACAACTCCTGTCTAGGCACCCTGTCATATGCTTTCTCCAAGTCTACAAACACAATGCAACTCCTCTATACTTCTCCATCACTCAGAGCAAACATCGTATCTGGAGTGCTCTTTCGCAGCTTAAAATACTGCTGTTCACTAATCACCTCCCTTAACCTAGCTAATAGGTAGGTACTAGGCTATTGGCCCTAGGGCCTATATAAGCCTAGCCAAATGGTATCCTGGCTTTCGCCACCCAAACAATTTTCCTGTGCCCTGTCTAGCAGAGCCACAGAATTGATCCCTGGGGTGAATTTCCATCTACCAAGTATTTCTGCATCCTTTCCAGTTGCAGATCTAGATGTGATCAAAGAAGAGACTGTCCACCTGTGTCCCAAGGTCTCATCACACGTTCGGTGTCAAGTATGGTAGTTCATGGGTACGGAGTTTTTACCAAAAGGGATGACAATGCACTTTTTGACACTGAGCTCATGGCGTTGGCACCAAGCATCTGAAGACCTTTTGTAGGATGTCCACACCTATGTTAGCCTGTACTTCAGAGAAGTAGATACCAAACAGGACAGGACCCAGGACAGAACCCTGTGGTACTCCACTGGTCTGAAACTAGACTTGAGTCTGCTACTTTCACAGTATGGGTTCTGTCAGTGAGCCAACCCATCTTGTGACAAGGATTTATACCTAGTTTAGTGAGTTTATCTATAATTCCAGAGTGGGGGATGGGGTCGAAAGCCTTGGCGAGATCTAGATAGGCGGTGCAAACCACCCTACGGCTTTGATGACTGCTTCAAAATAAGAGGTTTAGGAGACACTATTACAAACCCAACTGGTAAGGTCCAGAGTTTGGAGATAATCAATGTCAAATACGTTCCATTGCCTTGCAGACCAGGCTCATCAGGCTAATGGGGCGGTAGTTCCCAGGGTCTGTGGTGGCTCCACCTTTATGGAGTGCGATAACCACTGCTGTGTGCCATTCAGTGGGCACAAAGCCAGAGGTGAAGCTATGATTGAACATGGCACAAAGTGGGGTGCCATTTCGTTCTGTAGTTAGTGTAGAACACAGCCTGGGATGTTGTCAAATCCCATGGATGCTGTGTTCTTGACTTTGGAGAGTTTACCTGTGCAGCCTTGATTACAGGAACTTTGCACTTTTTCAGTATGGAGATGGGCCCTTTGGGGGATGGGAGGTGTAAAGTTAGCACTGAACCCATCTGCCAGGATGCTGGCAATTATCAGTTGGTTCTGTAATACTTAGTGCCATTAACGCTGAGCAGATCTGAGTGTTGCCATGGAGATAGACAGCTATAGAATGCTTTGTGGTTGTCTTTAGAATAAGTGGCAATTTGGTTTTCGTAACTAGCTTTGGAGGATTCTATGAGGGATCTCAGCTTTTTACTGATGCTGACCACGGAGTTCCTCCAATCATGGGATTTTACTCTGTTTCTGTTGTAGAGTTTGTTCATGACAGGGGACCACCAGATTAGCTTCCTTTTTTGGAGGATAGCATCTTGGTTCCGTTTGGGATTGCACGATCCATGCACTCGTGTTAAGTGCTTCTATTGTCCATCAGCACAGGTGTCGAAGTTTGCCACTTACGTCTTATGAAGCATGAAGTTGGTCTTTTTTTTTTTTTTTTTTTTTTACAGGGGTTTCCCTAATGGGGGTGGGATGGGGATGTCTAGGGTGATTAACTTGTGGTCGGATATGACCAACGAGGAATTTACCTCTGGTGTGGAACATCAGTTGCTCGTGTTGGTAATGACCAGGTCTAGGATATTGCTGCCCCTGGTGGAGGTGTGGATAAGTTGATCCAAGGCATTGGAAGTTATGAATTCCAGAAAACGTTGAGCACAAGAGTTGGTACACAAGTAGTGTCTCCCAGTAAGGTGTTAGGTTGTACCCTAATATTTTCCAGTGCATCAAGAAACGAGTAGGATTCCTGGGGCAAGGTGGGGGGATTTGTAGCAAGCTACAATTTGGATTGCAGTCTTGCCCACTTAGTTTAACTGCGATAATCTGACGCATTACACTGAGCAACTAGCCTGGAGGTCTGGTTATCCATAATGAATATTGACACTCCTCTGCCTTTAGTGTTTTGGTCCAGATTAGGTGGCTGAAATGCGTGGTATGTACTGTAGCCTGGTAACGCAGGGGTGTTCTCTGCAGCCTTGAACCAGGTCTGTCACTGCACAGATGTCGATGTTCTCCATTTTAAGGAGTGCCTTGAGTGGGTGCATTTTGAGGTTTAGACCTTTAGCTCAGAGTAGCATTACCCTCAGATTTTGCTTGCCTGTACCAGTTACGGTGGTGAATTTCTCATTTGAACCTTGTCTAAAAAAAAAAGGCACTATATGGGGTGGCAAGAGCCTTAGCCAGTATCCGGAATACCAAGGGCGACAGGTGCAGGCCATCGCTGGCAAAGCATCGTGGTTTGTCGATCATGTCATACCAGGCAGACAGATGCTGGATCTCCTTCGAATGACACCACAAACTTAGCCAATTGTTGAAGTCAATCAATTTGACCTTTTACTGTGGTATCATTATGGGTGATGGCAGGATTCTAATCAGGGCTAGGGTCATACCTGCCTGGGTAACAATATCGGACAGCTGCTCCATGTCTTTTCATGTAGTCCAGGGAGATAAGTCTCAGGTCATTCACACCAACATGGACAATGACACATTTGTACTTGTGGAGTGACCTGGGTGCATGCGTTATGTGGCGGATCTTGGCACCAGACAGGCAGCTGACACTAACTTTCTCCACGTTTAGCCTGGCGAGTGGAACATCAGTGTGCCTGACTATAGAGTCACCTATGACTAGAGTGATGGGTACGTTATGCCTTATGGGCTGTGGTTGAGTGGCACACAGTTTGTGGGCTCTCTCATTTGGGATGTGTTGAGGAGGGGAGGAGGTTGCTTGAGTTTTTGCTTTGAAGGTCCCTGTTGCTTGGGTAGATTTTTGAGAGCCTCCATGAACGTAGGTGTGCGTTTTGGTGGTGTAGGTTTTGAGGGACTATATGAGGAGTGTGGTGCAAATGTTTCCCTTCTCCTCTCATCTGTCTAGTCCAGTCTTGGGTAAAGAGAGCTTTGCTCCAGTCTTGGGTAAAGAGAGCTTTGCTTCCAGTTTGGCTGTATAAGTGCATCTCTCATAGGTTGTAGTGTTGGGTGGTAAGAGAAGAAGATTGTCTGTGTACATGAGGCAACTGTTGCATTTGCCCCAAGATGCCCAGATTCATCAGGTAGACAGGAAAAAGTGGGAGCTGACCCTTAGACATTCTTGGAAAGGTGCTTATAAGTACCAAAACGGTTTTCTTCTAGGGAAGTGGAGTGCTGTAGTAATTTGTAGCTTTAGTGCTTATGAGTTCTGAATAAAAGGGCTGAGCTCAAAGAAACAGATTTCAGTGCTGAAACTAAAAAACTGGCTAGTTCTAAAACAAAGTTAAGCTAGGTTTCCCTACAACACAGAAAGGCTTGGGGGCTCAAACTTAAAGTCTCCTAGATACAGCAAATCTGTATCTGGACTAGACAACTTACAGGAAAGGCAGGAAACTAGCTTAGATTTTTTTTTTTTTTGTAAAGTGGAAAGGAGGAGCAGAAACTTAGTGGGTTGGTCTTCTCAAATGTTATCCCTGGATTAGGTAGAATGAGGTAATGACACTACACTGGGAAGTGTGTCCCAGGTCAAATTTACAGTAGGGGCAGGCATTTGCTAAGCCACCAAGTTAAGAACACAATACCAACAGGGAGGGAAACAATACGATACGCTCCTTGGCAGGAAATCAGAACAAAAAACTCAGATGCTTAATAAATGTAGACATCCACTTAATACCCCACACACAGTGAAACTAGCTAGAAAAGTATACAGACAATAAGTGTTATAAATAACTCATAAAAAATAAAAAAAACAGGATACTCGTTATATATTACAGATCCAAGTTTGCTCAGTTTCCTTCCTCAGATTTGCACAGCGTGAAAGCTTCCACTCCTCTTAGCCATAATTTCATGTTGTGACAGATCAATCGTATCCCTCTGTAGTTACTGCAGCTCTGCACATCACCCTTATTGCTAAAAATTGGTACCAAAACTTAAACCCCCCTCAGGGATCCCCTCACTTTCCTAGACTTGGCTGCAGGCCCAAGAAAGTTCAGACATCACGTGTTCTGCAGCTAAACATTAGGAATCTTTAAAACAGAGACATGCAACTACAATTCCCCACCAAGGGTATATGGGGAGGACAAGCCTGCATGTGAAAACATGGCACACTTGAAGCACCTGAAGACAGGGACACTTGGGTGGCTCTAGATACAGTGAGAAGTTCCGAGTAGGACCTCGGAGGATTCAGAGATCTGAGTGAGGTGCTGAAGGAAGGGGGCAAGCAGTATAGCAGAAAGCCTCCTGAAATCACTTCTAGTTGAGAGTATTCAGCTATTTTCCATATACTGGTAAAGATGGTCACTGTTCATCCTCTACTTTATAAATGCCAGGAGGTTCCATTGACTTTCAGGTGTGTAGCAAAGGGACTGTCCAGAATCCTACATTGAATAGCAAAGCCACCAAAACTGGTGGCACACCTGCAGCTCGAGCTGAATGAAATGCCTAAACTACAAAAATCTGTTGTGTGGAAAAACTGCTCTAGGACACCAAGCAGCTCTCCTGAGGTGTAAGTGGAAACACTATACAAAGGAAAGGGTGTGCAAATGAATTCACCTAGGACAGAGTTCAGAGAGATGCCAAAAACCTAAGGAAATGGGCAAGAAACTTTGTTAGACACCACACCCAGGAGTGATCAAGGCCATTATCCATTCCGTTCTCTCAACTTTACCTTGGGTCCTGTAACGTCTTGGGGAAAGCTCTGAAGTTCAACAAAATATTAGCGCCAGGAAATTATGGCTAGGCTTGTATAAGCCCCCTAGGTCAGACAAGTACCAACCTATGAACCTATATAATCCAGGGTAGATGTGCAGACTAAATGCCCCATTAATAGCACTACAGAAAAGTTGCTTAGAGAGGTTTAAAAATACTGCATAAAGCTGCCATTTAGGACTTAAATGAAAAAAAAAGTGTGCACGTCTTGCTTGCAGTCTTTCTTCTGGGATGACACAAAGGCTTCCTGCTCTGCAAATCCAATTTACTGCAAACTTATTTTTACTGTTATTTCCCACTTGAAAACGGACTTCTTGTGGGATGGGGGAGTAGAGCTTTGCATTTTTGGGGCCCTCCTGAATTTGATTGTGATGACAAATCTCAGTGACCACATAAGGGGCCCAAGGCACTGCTCCCTAGATAAACAGTGTTTGACTACAGGCACGGACATTGAGGGGCAATGTTCAGCTTACCCACCTTATGGGGCATGGGGGAGAGCCTAGTTAATAGCACTGAGTAAGACTCTTTGTTCTGCAAAAGCAGTGCGTTCCATTTTGCTTGGAGGTAGCACACAAACATTGCCTAAGCGCAGCAAATGGAGTGCAAAAGGATGTCATGGTGTAGTGGGGGCATGGGCGCACACCAGCAACAGTATAATGCTGCACCAGTATTCCTGACCTCCTCAGAGAACTGGACACTAGTAATTTGAGCCAGGTGACTAAACTGTGTTCAGCAGACCTGGTGGGAGAAAAAGCTGGTGGCGGCTGGACAGCTGCAAAGGAGAAAAAAGTTCACCTGCCTCTTATGGTAAACTACTCTAGTTCCCTTTAGGACAGACTAGCCATGCCATGGGTCTCGGTGACACTTTGCATGCTACCCCTGTCCACTAGTTCACCCCCCTTCTCTGCTGGGATGATGGTTCTGAAGGGCAGGGGTTTCTAGGTTATGTATACCTTCCCAGCCAGCTTGCTCTCAACATCCATGATGTTTGGTGCCAGCATTTTTGTAGAATTGTCTCACTTGAATGACTGAAGAAAATACAGACAAGGTTTGGTCATTTTTAAACTAAGGTACAAGATTTGAATATTTAGATATCAAGTGGAACAATAATTGTGGTTTTAAAGTAGCACATAGAGGTGTATACAATTTAAATTGCGTTACTAACAATGATTTAATTAACAGTTGCTGCTTAAAGATGAACCGATGCAAAGTGTTATTCTGGAGGAAGTCCTAAATCTGTAGGAATGAAAGTGCTTAATGTTGTACATTCTTTTTAATTAACTGTTTCCATTATTCTGCTCCATTACTGTTCATTTTACTCCACCACGTTGTCACATATTGGTTGGCTTTGGTTCATACACTTAACAGCAGCATTTGGATTTGGTTTTCATTACCTTTTTAACCCAAAAGCTAGTCAACTTCAGAATTTAGTAAAGGAGTACAGGAAGCAAGTCCCCATGCTTGGGGTATGAGGACCTTGTGCCATTTCACCTGGGGTTTATATATTTTCTTTCCACAATTTCACAATCCTGCTGACAAACTCCTCCACTTTCTTCTGGGGGTGGTGCATTTTTTTCCCTTAAAACAAGGGGTCCTGCCCAAGGGGCAGCTGTGTTTGAGATATATAAATGTATATATAATATATAACACACGATACATAATGTATAAATATATAACATTTATAAATACATACACACTCGCTAGATTATATATATATATATATATATATTATATATATAAATATATAAAATACATAAAAATAAAGCATCCCGGGACTAGAGGGGTTACCAATTCTTTTCATCCCCATGGGAATAAGGCCAATAAAAGCGATCTTTAATCAAATGGGATAGGTTAGAGCACAAACATGTAAAACTGTGAATAAAATAGTTCACCGGGGCAGCTAGCAAAGTAGCACCTCATGAGTCTTCACTGAAGTGCCCCATTTAGTAGAATAGAGTACATGAACGGAGATTGCAAACTACTACACAGCACTGCCAAATTCAATACAATTTTAGTGTTATTAAAAAAAGCCACCATTATGAAAGGGAAGGATGCATACATTAGTTATAACTTCTGCAATTTACTGTACAAAGAAAAAGATTACTGTACAAAGAAATAAAGAACTAGAAATTAAGTAAAGAACCAAATACCCGCAATTACTCTTAGCTCATCCTCAGTCATTTCTTCTGTTCCAAGCTCATCGTCTTCAGTTTTATTCATTTTAACAATTCTGTGAGCATCCAAGTAAGTTTCTGACAGCAAGCCCTGAAATGCAAGAGAAAAATTTAAAGTCTGTTTCACAAAAAAAATCAACGTGCATCACCCCCACCAGCAGTGTGGATCAGTTGGAAATAACCACACTCTCCAGAAATACATAAACAGTCTTGTCAGATACCGGACAGCTCTTCCCTTCCATTGAGCCCCAACTTTCAAACCCAGAACCCTTTACACTTGCATTGCAAGTTAAACTAACATGCACTAATGGGAGGAGAAAACTGTTTTCAACTCAACATGGTGTCTTAAAAAATGAAAGCACTTGCTACATTAAAAGATCACAGTCAACAAGCACAACTTTGTTTGCTGGAGAATACAGGTCAGTATTGGTGTTTGGGTCTCCTTTGAGATAAAGAGCACCAGACCCCCCCAAACAATTATTTTCAGAATGCACCACTGACTGAAACCCCAAGCAAAGAAAGCCAGTAAAAGGCATGATCAAGGCAACCACCAAAAAACAAAACTAGAGACTTGGGCCTAACCACAAGGACACCTGCACAAAAAAAATGTCAAAAGCTTTAAATAAAAATGTGTGTTATTACAGATGCAAAAAGGATGGGACCTAGCACCTGTATCCCAGGTGGCTCAATGGAACAGACTCTTGAGAACTGTGGAAACAACTGGCCCCCCTATCTCTGGCCAAATCCAACTGTAATGAGAGACAAGGGGTATGATGGCGTGGCCCCCAGTAGCTGCACACAAAATAGGGGAAGTCTATCCTGAAAGGCTACAGAAGTGAGAAGACTCCTGGTCAATGCCTTGTGGCTTTTTAGAAGATAGTTGTTTGCCCTTAGAGAGTAAACACACATAGGGAAAGGGAGGTCAATCTAGGATAAGGAAGATCACTTCCTATTTAGACTAACCTAACTTATTTTTAGGAGACAAATAAATTGGTCTTTGGTTTTTCTAATTTGTTTCCTATGCAAGCAGTAGTATCCAGCTGACTATGAACATCAAAAATGCAGCTTTGTTCAGTCAAGTCAGAGAATAGTTAGGAGAAAAAACTGATCAATAGACTGGTTAATATTGGTTTGAGATTGAACTTGGACTTTAGAAGAAAAGGAAGGGTTAGTTCTGGAGTCCTTGAACTATACCAGATAAGGTGATAAGGTGAACTTAAAGCAGATTCAGAAATCTGAAAAAAGAAGTCTCTTCAAAATAAACAGCCAGCAAAAAAAAGCACACTTGTACTTCAATAACTAGAAAAGAAGGGCTAACATCGGGAAGGGAGGTAGAATTAGGGGAGGATGTCAGATCTACGATCCAGGGAGAAAAAGGAGGATGTTTCACAAGGCGTTTTAGGAGAAAAACTCTTAAAAAAACAAGGCATTACCTGAGACTTGATGAAATTGTGTCATGCAAGCCAACATGATATGATAAAAGCAGCCAGTTGAAAAAACCTACGGCGATGAAAAAAACAGAATGAAAACAGCGAAAAAAATCGCAAATTGTAAAGGCATCAAATAAGAAAGAAAAAGTAATAGCTCTTCTGCTTGCATGCTAGCCCAAAACTTTCTAGCCGCCACTAAAATAGCTGAGTCAGAAAGTCAGAACTGGCTAGGAGAAGACACTAAAAGGCCTCTGAGTCAGAAATCATTGGTAGCCTGGAAATGGAAGGATCAACCCGCAAACCATGAGTGGAGATGCTAGGGCTGTGAACTGGTGTGATGTACAGACGACTGGGCAAATTGATCGAGGATTTAGAAGACAATGAGGTGTAGGCCACGAAGAAAACAATGTAGAGAAATTTATCTCTCAATGTGGGAATCAATGGAAAGGAGTGAAAAGTATAAAGAGGAGGAAAGGTGGGAAAATGAATGACTTGTGGAATCAATGGAAAGGGAGGAAAGAGGTGAAGGGGTTGGGGAGATTGCTGGTTTGAGGGAGGCTAACTGATTGTTTGGAGGGGTGAGTAATTTCAGTTTGGCAAATCTGAAACAGATTGAAAAGGTAACCACCGGAGATTGCAGAACAGATCACTGCCTCATTGTCCGAAAAACAGGTTGGACCTGCAATAGAGTGGACTCAGAAACCGCGCTGCTGAGAAGACGATATCCAAAGATCCTGCTTGCACAAGGGATAGACAGCTCGGGAGCCCTGTTTGATGATGTATTACACCACGGACATGTTGTCATGCCAAAACTGAGATAGTCCCTGTGGAAGAAAGTCCTGGAGGAAGAAGTCCATTAATGTTACTCATCAGTCGTATGTGCATGTGCACCGCCTGCATGGCTGCCGATCCCGTGACCATCCTGCCTGCACGCCTCCCAGCTGGGATCAGACGTCCAATCCGTGGGTGACTGTGGCAAGCGAGTGGGGGACGGCCCCACGAAGAAGAGGCCCGAATAGGGAAGATCCGAGGCATCAAGATGAGCCCTGGAATGTCACCAAGGGGAGATCTCGTGGGCTCATGGAGGAGCCCCATGAAGATATCATGCGATACTGCAGGTCTGCATTACTAGCCAGATGTGGAAGCGGTGCAAGTGGGGTTCAAATGGCTGCAGCCATTAGGCCTAGAAACCTTTCAAGACAAACCCCGCGTGAATTTGAACAACTGTAACAGGGGAAACAAATGGCTGCAGTCAGTAGAAACACAAAGGCTGTTCAACTGGCGCCTTTTTTGACTGTATTAGAATCAAGAAGCCAAGGTGATTTTTTGAATTCCTTTAATCCTTCAAATTTACCGAAATTTTTGGGTTGCTGCAACAGCCTAGCGTGTAGTTCAAGGATCAAGAAAGCGAGAGGAGGGCGGAGAGGATTTAGTCGTCCAAATGAGGAAAACACCTGGAATGCAAAGTCTGGAGATGTTGGGTGACCACTGGATAGGGTCGCTTGGAGAAGGCGTGATATGAGCCAGTCGGCTGGATACTGCCATGCATTTACTTGGTCTGCGGCACTGTTTGATGGTTTTTTCCAGGAGTTTTGAAACTTCCTGTCTTGCCAAATCCCTTTGACGGTGAGATGATGTCTGGAAGGGTAGAGGTGCGAGAAAACCTTCGAAGGGATTTTGTAACCTCGGATAAGATCACTGTACTTACTTTTCTTCTTGTATTAGGGATTGCTGTGCTACTGGGTACAAATTCTTCCTTCCGACTGCTCCCAAGGGTGGACAGTCGGGCAACAATCAGGATGCTGAAAAGGAAGCCTCTCCCTCCTGGAACTCTGGTTCCCTGGACCCCTGCCTCCGGGGCTGCTGCCTCCTATTATTTTACCCCTCTGCCTCTGGGGGTAACTGGACACGCGGTAGTGTGTGTAGCTCATTGGCCTTTACGGAACTTCTTCCCCTTCTGACCCTTGGGATATGGTCTAGGAGTGAAAACTGACTCACGGCAGAAAGAAAGAGTTTTGCCCTGCTCACATCTGGTCAAAGTAGTATCCTCTCACCTCCAGGTCCAAACAACCGCCAAAGGGGTGTTGGTGAAGGACGCTTAAAAAAGGGCCCACTAAATTACACGCGCCAATCAGGCTTGGCGGAGCAATAGCAACACCGGCCCTGTCGCCCATCGGCGCTCGGGCTGGGCTGCATAAGAGAGGAGCAGAGTGGTTAGATTGGATATAAAGTGAAGGCAAGCAAGCTGGCAGAGGCCTGCTTTCCTGGGCCCCAGCAGCCCGAGGGAGTTCCTTCCCTAATCCCTCGTTCTAGCCTGGTGAAGTGACAAAGAAGTGTCAGCTTAAAGGTAGCCTGGCGTCGCTGCAAAAAGGTCGCTGAAAACATACGCTTCCTTACCATGTCCTCCATGGTTATAGATAGGATGGGAGAGGATGGAGGTCCTGCCATCCATCCTAGCCTCCGCTCTAGTGGCCGCTACCATAGCATCCACAGATGGACCTTGGACAGGAACTGGGGGCCGTGATGAACTTGGATGGTGGATGGAAACCTGGGTGGAACAGAATCTGGAGTTACCTGGCCTCCGCGAGCCCGCACACCACCCGCTGGAGCGAAGGCGGAGACTGAGGGTCGGTGTGAGGTCGAGGTAAAGCTTTGGAGGTATACCGACTCCGACTCAGAGGGGGAGGGTCAATGGAGGTCTCTTCCCCCTCTCCCTTTGAGATGTCTGAAAATGAGTGTGAGAGAGAGGACCTCAGAGGAGGGAGAGTGGACTCTCCCTCAAGTCGGTGGAAGTCAACCAGAGTAGTAGGGAGTCTGTGTCATTCTGTGTAGCCACGCCCCTTTCGAGGTGTCCCCCAGGAGGTCTCTCTTCCAGGGGAGGAGAGCAGGAGGGTGGGGAAACCTGGGAAGAGGGGGCCCCTGGAGCAAAGAGGCTGGCAAGAGGCAGCTGGCAGGAGCAGCAGCTGGGAGGAGAGAGGAGCTAGATGTCAGGGACATTTTCTGACAGCACTGGTCACCTTCTTGAAGCTCCCCTTCCTTTCCCCTAGACATCCTAAAAGGATAGACACAACACAAACAGTCCCCAACACACACACAGATCCACACAGGACAGACACACAGGGAATAACTTGGGGGGGAAAACTTTAAACTAAAAAAAAAAAAAAAACTAACTTAAAAGTTTAAAGGGGAAGGAATAGGGTGCAGTAAAATTCAATCTCTAATAAAAGGGAAAAGGAAAAAAAAATGTCCTAATTCTTAAGGCGAGATTGACAACTTAACATCTACATTTAAACAAGAGATTTTTGAAAGATATAAAGAAATGTGAACATGGAAAATGAAAAAATCAGATATAGTAGAAATTAAAATGCACAGTCCTAATATGGTGAGAGAATTTCACAACACCAAAAAAAAAAAAAATGAATTAGTATAATAAAAACAGAAACAGAAGTCTTGGATTATCTGAAATTAAGAATCGTGTAGGGAATACACCACAAATAATGCCACACTGATGGGATGAGTCTTCAGAGTAAGGGTAAACAGGTGGAAGTTGGAGTTATCAAAGAGACACTGACTTCATGCACTGGTTGCTACGCCACCTTCATACTCACCATATAAACCGGAGGAGTTTGCTCGACTGCTGTGTTGCATTGCTCTGGTAGCCAAAATCTGCACAAGGAACTTTGTTAGTCTAATCAAAAAGACAGCAAGAGAGGAACTCCGCCTTTGAAAGAATACGGCAGTTGGAACATTCTACCAACTAACTGTAATGCTTGCTTTACGAGTGCTTAACAGGCAAACAAGGTACCCACTGTGTTTGGTTTGATTTTGCAGAGGAAGCAGCCAGATTGACTACACACTTCCTTAAACTAGTCCAATGGTCAACTGGGGTACAACTACTTACATGGACATCTGGAAAAAGCTGTCTGAAGCAGGATTCCACCTTCAGCAAGTGCCAGGAGGATGCTAAAATTCGAAAGCAACAATTAATTTACTACCACTCCTATACCGTTCCACTAACGGCTTACCTGAACAACTTGTCTGAAGCCAGTCTTTAGTAAGGGGAGAAAGATGCCAGTCACACTGACATGGTCTCCAGGCTGAGCAAGTCGTGTATTCTCTCCTCGCACAAACACCGTCATGCTACGAGGGATATTACCCACAGGGACCTGGTCACTCTAAAACACAACACAGAAGTTTGTTAACACCATTCAGCAGTATGCAAAATGCCCAAGTCCTAAAACAGAAGTTGCAAATACGATAACACTCCCCCACAAAAAAAGCAAAACACAATTCCTGAAATAAGAGAAATTTCATACTCACATGTTCCTGAATCTTAAGCTCCTGAAATTTGATAAATTTTGAACCTCTTGTTTGCAAGTACAGCCTGCCACCAGACTTGTTGGTTTGACACTCTCTGCTTGGGCACATGATCAGAGGTGTGAAAGTAGGAGATTGAATCTACAGTAAAACATGCACAAAATGGTTAAAAAAAAAATCAAACTAGCACAAGATAGTAAATACCGAACCAAGTCAATCTCATTTTCAGAGAGCAAATTTAGTTCATTACCACCCTGCGACACTTGTGTCTAATATAGTGGTCTATACACACTGAGCAGAGTGGATGAGAGGTGTTGACTCCAACTCTTAGCAGAGATATACAAGTATGTTTTTTCGATTTACAGTTTATTGTTTTTAGCAATTTATATATAGCACTTACTGTAATCTGCACGGGTAACAGACCTGTTTGCAGTTAAAAGCATTCTGTATCTTTACAAATCTTTATCTGCTTAAAAACTTTCATTTTGTGGCTTTCTGCAGTGCTTTGTAAGCTAATAGCTTTAGTGTCCCCACCCACCCTCCCTGTTTGTGGCTTTGTGTTATACTTGGTGGCTTTGCAGTTGCCTGCCCCTACTGTAAATCTGATCTGGGACACTCCTCCCAGTCTAGTGTTATTAGCTCATTCTACCCAATAGAGAGAACATTTGATAAGGCCTTCTGTTTCCCCTTTTCCCTTTCCAAAAATAAAAAATTTTTTTTTTGCCTAAATTTCCTTATGTTCTGACTGTGCTTCAAACACTGATATACATCAAATATATATATATATATATATATATATATATATATATATATATATATATATATATGATTTTCTGTGCTCAGAGCTATCCAGACCTTGCTGTGGTCGAGGGAAGTCCTACTGCCTACCAGTGGGACTGGTGAGCATTGTACTGCCCAACGCTAGAGGAGTGGTGTCCAGCTCTGACACTAATTTTATTAGCCTTTTTTGGGAGGGTTTCTATCCCTTTCAACATTCTGGCTTAAAAACATGTAGGTTTGCACATTTTTCACATCGTGCAGCACTACAAGGCTACAGTTAAACCATTCCAGGTGCCAGAAAGTCTGCTCTTCAAATTTTCCCTTAAAACTAGCTGGTTTCTCAGTAGCAACACTAAAATCTGAACTCCTGTGACTAGCACTTACTCTAGAACCTGCTGGAAAGCACTAGGAAGCCTGAAACTGATACAAGCACTCAGCTCTCCTTTGTCAATAAGGAAAAAATTAATCATAGGCACTAAACGGCCTACAGTTGCAAAACACCTTGCAAAGGTAAGGGAAACCAGCTCTTAAAACCTTACAAAAAAGCACCTAGACAGGCATATCCAAGGGTCAGCTTCCGGTGATTTCTCCAGTCCACCTGGTGAATCTGGGCATACTGGGGCAATGCTGCAACTGCCTCATGTATACAGACAATCCAATCCTCTCCTCCTACCACCCAACACTACAACCTGCGAGAGATGCACTTACATAGCCAAACTGGAAGCAAAGCTCTCTCTGGTCAAGACTGTGCTAGACTGTCAAGAGCTAACACATGCATTGCACCTCTAGCAACTCATAGCCCTTCAAAACCCACACCTGCATTGCACCTCTAGCAACTCATAGCCCTTCAAAACCCACACCACCAACACAGAGCAGCACTAAACCCACATATGCGGAGGCCCTTAACCTTACCAAGCAACAAGGACCTCCGAAGCTGAAACACAAACAGTCACAACCAAAGGGGCACAATCCAAATTGTAGCTCGTTACAGATCCCCCCCCCCCCAAGATTCTCACTACACCATCCTAAACATACTGGAAAATAAGAAACACCCTAATGCTGGGTAATTTCAACTACCCTGCCATTAATTGGGAAAACTACTGCGGAACCAACTCCTTTTCCCAACTGTTTTTGGAATTCATAAATTCAACACCCTGGATCAACTAATCCATTGTCCCACCAGGGGCTCCAATATCTTAGACCTGGTCATTACCAACATGGGAGATAGATGCTCCACACCAGTGGTAACCCCCTCATTGGTCAGGTCTGACCATAAGCAAATAACCTTTGACATCCACATCTCACCCCACCCCCCCAAAGTAAGGAAACTTCCTTAAACTTCTCCAAAGCCAACTTCATGCTACTGAAGTCAGAAGTGACAAACTTCACAACACCCAAGCAGGCAGGATCTTGGAAGTTCGACTGCAGAATCCTACACTAAGGCACTGTACGAGCACATCCACTCGTACATGAATCGTGCCATCCAATAGAACCAAGATGCTCTTCTCCAAAAAAAAAAAGAAGCCAATCTGGTGGTCCCCCGCTATAAACAAACTATACAAAAGGAAGAAACCGCTGCAGAAGAGAGGAAAATTCCAGGATGCTAACCCCCCCCCAGCCTCAGTAAGAAGCAGAGATCCCTCAAAATCCTCAAAAGCTAGTTACGAAAAAAAAATTGCCAAAGATTCCAAAGACAACCACAAGGCATTCTACAGTTATGTCAAGAATCTAAATGGCAATGCTCAGATCTGCTCTGAGCTACAACAGAATGCCATTAAATATACTGATCCAAAGGACATTGCCAATATTCTGGCAGCTCGATTTAGTGCCTTCACCCCCCTCTCACCCCCTAAAGGGCCCATCTCAATACCAAAAGATTGCCAAATTCAGATAATTACAGCCACACAGGTAAAAACAGCACTCTCCAAAGCTAAGAATACAGCATCCATGGGACCAGATGACATCCCAGGCGGTGTACTACATGAACTACAAAATGAACTGGCATCCCACCCAAGTGTCATGTTTAATCATAGCCATCATAGTGGCACACAGCTACAGTTATCCCACTCCACAAGGGAGGATCCGCCTTGGATCCCGGGAACTACCGTCCCATCAGTCTGACAAGACTGATCTGCAAGGGCATAGAATGCATTATCATGGAACTTCTAAACAAAGACATTGGCAACCTTCAAACACCGGACCCCACCCAGTTTGGTTTGTGAAGGGCCGATCTCACCTACTGAATCGGACTTCTTCGAATCGGTCTCCAGAGCTGTGGATGAGGGTAAGGCGGTCCACACCGCCTATCTGGACCTCGCCAAGGCCTTCAACACCATCCCCCCCACTCTGGAATTAGATAACCTTACTAAGCTGGGCATAAATCCCTACGTCACTCGATGGGTTGCCAACTGGCTTGACAAAACCCAGACTGTAAAAGTAGCGGACTCCAAATCCAGCTCCAGACAAGTGGAGTACCTCAGGGTTCAGTCCTGGGACCACTCTTGTTTGGCATCTACTTCTCTGAAGTAGAGGCCAACACTAAGGGACTCTGGCTAACAAAGTCTGCAGATGACTGCAAACTGGGAGCCATTATTGAATCCCCAAATGATGTGGACAGTCTACAAAAGGGCCTTACAGAAACAGATGTCTGGTGCCAGAACCATGGGCTCAAGCTTAATGCCAAGAAATGTACAGTTATCCTCTGGAAAAAAAAAACATGTACCCATGAACTACCACATAGGAGGCAGAACACTAATCGAAAGTGTGATGGACACAAGTAGACAGTGGTCTCACTTTCGATAACCACATCGCCACAAGAGTCAGGAAATCCTATGTGGCACACCTCATCACCAAAGGCTTTTCATCCAGAAAAAAAGGTGGTCATTGTCCCACTGTACTCATCCCTCATTAGACCCATTAGAGTATAATGCCCCATTTGGTATGTGGCTCACAAGACATCTGCAACAGCTGGAAAGGCCACAGAAATACCTCACTAAAAGAATTACAGTCTAAAAAAAAAACTCCAGCTATACTCTTGTGGCATATCGTCTACTCAGAGGCGATCTCTGCTTAACATACAAGGCCATGTCAAACCCTGAGCTGTTGGACATGCTCCACTTAAAATCCCAATCCCTCAGAGCCACAATCTCCAGGGATCTAAACCTTATCACAATGAACAAAACATGCTGGAGGGATAGGTTCTTGACCCAGAGACTCTCCATACATGTCAAGCAGAGCACCTCATTGGCCCTCTTCAAAAGGAACCTTTATGATTGGATGGGAGATAGGAAATTCAACCCGGGGATCGTGTCAGTCGCGCCCTGCTAGACAGGGGCCCAGAGAAGTAAATATTGAGGGAAAAAATGTCCAGGGAATTTTTATGGCTAGGCTTGCATAGGCCTTAAGGCCGATAGCCTAGTACCAAACTATGAACCTATATAACAGGGAGACACTACAATGAAGTGACAATTTGAGGCATAAACCACTGTTGTAGGACAACATACACGCATGAACAAATTCCTTCCAGTTTAACTTAAACTGTTAAAAAAAGCTTCACTGTGGCTTCCAAGGTAATGTGCCCAGTGGGCTTCAGTACAAAATATACTGATCACATTATGGAAAAACACTGCAAAATATTTTAAGTTAATTGTTTTCAAGTAAAATTCCTCCTGCTTTAAGGATGAACTTGTTCCAGGGGCAAAAATGTTCATCTGATCAGTAAAACTGAAAGACACTAGCCAAGGAAAGCTTTGACATTTTTAGCTGAAGGCATAATACTGTTTTACATTTAAGAAATCCCAAACTAGAGATTGAAGCTGTACATTAGATTTTAAATAAGGATCCCAGTTGAGGGTTAAAGTGTAATATGAATGACCTGAGACGTACCTCCCTGGACTACATGGAGAGACAAAGGAGCTCTCTGAGCATGTAGCCCAGGCCGGTATGACCCTGACCTGAGTAGCATCTTACCCTCACCAAGAATGATGCCACAATACGAAGACAAGATGATCAATTTCAACAATTGGCTTAAGTACTGGTGTCATTCAAAGGGGATCCAATGCCTGTCAGCTTGGGATGATATGCTCGACAAGCCACAATCCTTCGCTAGGGACGACTTGCACCCGTCACACCTGGGCTTTCGGATATTGGCAAAGGCTCTTGCTACCCCCATAGTGCCTTTTTTAGGCAAGGCTCAAAAGACAAACCCACCTCCATAGGTATCACAAGGGATGAGTAGCATTACTCTTAGTTTAACGCCAGAAGTCTAAACCTCAAGATGCACGCACTGGAAACTCTCCTTAGCATGGAGAACAGATATCTGTGCAGTAACAGAAACCTGGTTCAGGGCTACCGAGAGCACCCCAGCACTACCAGGTTATACCTCATACCATGCTTTTCAGCCCAAAAACTTGAACCGAACCACAAAAGGAGGGGGAGTATCGATATTCAAAGATACTCACACCTCCAGGTTGGTGGCAAAGCACGAAGCATCAGAGACTATCCATGTGCAATTAACAGTGGGTAAAACTGCCTTCCAGTTTATAGCCTGCTACAGACCACCCTCCCAAACCCAGGAACCCCACTCGGCCTTTCTGAGAACACTGGAAAATATGAAGGTCTCTCCAAACACCATTATATTGGGCGACTTCAACTACCCAAACATAGACTGGGAGCATTACTCTAGCTCCAACACCCTAGCCCAAAGGTTCCTAGAATTTATAAACTCAAATGCTATGGAACAACTTACTGGACCTGATCACCAACATGGGGACTCTCTGCTCCAGACCAGAAGTGTATCCCTCACTGGTAAGATCAGACCACAAACTAATCTCACTGGATATTCACATCCCGACCCCACCCCCTGCCCAGAAAACCACAGTGAAAAACTTCTCTAAAGCATATTTCACACTCCTCAAAACTGAGGTGGAATCCTTCAAAGCCCACGGGCCTGTGGAAAATACGGCCCAGAACGCAGAATCCTTTATAAGCGCATTCTATGAAGACCTTCAGGAATGCATGGATCATGCGATCCCAAATAAAACCAAGACCCAATCCTCCAAAAGAAGACATCCTGTCTGGTGGACCCCAGCCATAAACAAACTATACAATAGAAGGAGGAAGCTACTAAATGATAGGGCAAAATCCCAAAAAAGGAAGGCATCACTGATCAGTATTAGCAAAAAACTACAGGCACTCATAAAATTGTCTAAGGCCAGCTTCGAGAGAAAAATTGCACAGGACACTAAGGATAATCACAAGGCTTTCTTTAGTTATGTTAGGAACCTAGGTGGTAATTCCCAGATATGCTCAGAATTAGACCAAAATGACAAAATACACTGAACCCACAAGACATTGCCAACATCCTAGCTGACAGGTTCAGTGCAAACTCCCCCCCCACCAAAAGGGCAAATATCTATCCCAGCAGAGTGCTGCCCCCCCTGACATCTCAGATGCTCAGGTAAGAGTCGCCCTCTCCAAAGCAAAAAACACAGCATCAATGGGACCAGACGGTGTCCCGGGCTGCGTCCTACATGAACTCCAAGAAGAGCTAAACATAAAACTACTGTTCAATCTCAGCCTTACTACAGAATATGTGCCCAAAGAGTGGCATACAGCAACAGTGGTCCCTCTCCATAAAGGTGGTGCCTCAACGGATCCTGGAAACTATCGCCCCATAAGCCTGACTAGCTTGGTCTGCAAAGCTATGTAAAGGATCATCATGGACCTCATAAATAAAGATATTGGGGACCTACAGACACTGGATCCTACCCAGTTCGGCTTTGTTAAGGGCAGATCCTGCCTCTTAAACCTGGTTGATTTCTTTGAAACAGTCCCCAAGGCCATTAACGACAGGAAAGTGGTCCACACAGCCTACATGGACCTCGCAAAAGCCTTCGATACAATACCCCACTCGGGCATTATAGATAAGCTCACCAGCTTAAATATAAACCCCTATGTCACTAGATGGATTGCAAACTGGCTCAAGGACAAAACCCACATGGTTAGAATTGCTGGAGCCATGTCAGACTTCAAAGCAGTTACAAGTGGTGTCCCACAAAGCCAAGTCCTGGGACCTCTCTTGTTCGATATATATTTCTCAGAGTTACAGGCCAACACGGAAGGACTGTGGCTGACCAAGTTCGCAGATGACTGCAAACTGGGCGCCATAATCCACTCTCCAGCTGACACAAGCATCCTCCAAGGGCCTCAAAGAAACAGACAACTGGTGCCAGAGCCATGGCCTCAAGCTAAATGCCAAAAAGTGTATAGTCATCTTTGGCAAAACAAAGTGCCCACAAATTAATCCATTAAGTACAGAAATTAGGGACCTGGGGACCCAAGTTGATAGCAATCTCATTTGACAACCACGTGGCCAAAGTGGTTAGAAAAACATTTTATATAGCCCACCTAATCATGAAGGGATTCACATCTAGATCAGGGGAGGTCATTGTGCCTCTTTACTCATCCCTCACCAGGCCCATAATTGAGTACAATGCCCCTTTTGGGATGTACCTTACCAGACACCTGCAGCAACTGGAAAGACCCCAAAAGTACCTCACCAAGAGGATCAAAGGGCTCAAACAGATGCCATATGCTGCCCGGTTAAAGAAACTCCATCTCTACTCAGTGGCATACTGCCTGTTCAGAGGCGATCTGTGCCCGACGTATAAAGCCATGTCCAACCTGGAATTAATGGACATGCTGCACCTCAGAAAATCCAAATCCCATCGAGCTACACGCTCGAGAGACTTGAACCTCAACACTGAAATAAATAGGACATGCTGGAGGGACAGATTCATATCCCAGAGGCTCCCTTCACTCTGGAATAAAATCCCAGTCCAGGTTAGGCAGAGTTCCTCATTGACTCTCTTCAAGAGGAATCTTGATGAGTGGATGGGAGATCGTAGGTTTACCCCGGGTATCACTTCTGTGTCACTGTTAGACAGAGGCACAGTATACTAACCTCAAAAAAGGGCATAGCAAAATAAATTTAAAATGGGTGGGGAAAGCCAAACACATTCTGGCTAGGCTTATAAATGCCCTAGGGCAGATAGCCTAGTATGAACCTATGAACCTATAAAAATAAACACTCAGATACTAAACAGATTTCCTTGACGCTAATGCTTGAAAAATAAACTCACCGGTTGGTATGTCTCTGCTCCACACTGGTCACAAGTGTACGTAGCTACAACCATCATGGGCTTGACCTCTGTAACTCTTGTAACAATCCCACGAACATTCACCAGCTTGCCAATGGCATCTGCCTTCACATCCCGTATCACTTTCGGCTTTACGCTACTAGGAGTTTTAAAATATACTTCACTGCAAATGATAAAATGAAAATACAGAAAATGTGACCTTAGTAACAGACAACTAAATATTCTGTACTACTTAGCCAACCAGTACAGCACTAAAACCAATTATACTTCGGGGGGGTCATCAACTTTGTGCCCAAACATGGCAATACAGCTAAACTAACAATCAGTGCTATGCTGTACACTGAAACATCAAGGCAACTAAAATGAAGACACACTAATAAATCCTACAAAAGGCAAGTACTAATCCCACATTCTAGAAAAGAAGCAATCTTATTTCCATAAGCAGATTTAAAAATCATAAAAATGTTAGATCCTCAGAGGATTCCCAAGAGCATGACCCTGCCAGCACTAACTGCACAATCCCACAACAGTTTAAAGAAATCAGATGCGCCCCCCCCAAGAGGCAATAGCCAAACAAGGTGTGCACATAACCATGATGGCCAATACTGAAAGCACATTCAGATCCACAGTTTGGGTTTCACATTTTAAAAGCCAGACATGTTTGTCTTACATCCTCTACACAAGGTATTTTGGAGCCAAGAAATGCTGCCATAAAGTCTCAAATATGCACAATTCTCTACTGGCATCCTCAAACTGTTTGGACATAAATGCAGATAACTGACGGAAGCAGAATAACTGTTCCACAGCCACAAGGCAGGGACTATGGCAAAGCTTGCTTTTGAAATCAACCACAACTATTAAATTGGGGGGGGGGCATAGTAGCTTGCATGAAAGCTGCATTTATCTAATTCTGTGAAACGAAGTACATTCTTACTGTACCAGCCTGAGCAACGATTAGGTTCATAGGTGTGTGTACTAGGCTATGGCCCTGGATCCTTTACAAGCCTAGCCCATAGGGTGACCTGGGCATCGTGCCACCAACCTGAGTTCCTAGTGCCCGACAAGTAGAGCCACTGGAGTGATCCCCAGAGTGTGACTACTAAAAAGGAAGGGTGCAGACATTTTTGGCGCAGTACTCACTCAGCCAAACAATAGCATGGAAGAAGCCTGCACAGCACAAGAGCAGTTGCGACTAGACTATAGCAAAACTGCCAATAGGCAAGCATGTGCCCACCTACGTACACAGCTATAAATTAACATGTCTATGCACTGGCATGTGTGTGTATGTGCCTATACACACCTGTATAAATATTAAACAAATATACGCACAAAATTGGGGCTTGGAAGTACAGTCCAATTTAAGATTACTTTTTGCCTAATGAGCACTGCTAAATGCTAACTTACAATCTTCTCATCAGCTCTGATGGATACTGGTTGTGGAAGTCCCGTGTCTCATTCGGATCTCTTGTTCGCTGTTCCATCATAAGTCTATGCTCAATGTATATATCCAGGGCATCTTTATTCACAACCTAGGAGAGAGTAAAATAAATCAAAACTACTGACCTTTCCACAAATCGTACATGCACTGCAGCTTATCTGAAGACTTCAAGAACCATTACAGCTTACTGACTATTTTCAAAGATGAACAGCAAAACCGCAATACAAAACACTGGCCAATTCCAAATACAGCTCTGCATTTGATTTGAACAGCAACAAAGAATGCAATATGGCAAGAGGAACGAAGAGATAATGTACACGACAAGCTTTAAGGTCACACAGAAGAAGAGTATCTGCAAAAAAGAAAACGAAAGCAGCAAGTGTTGGTGGGAAGCCATGGGAAGCCATGAGGATCATGTAAGTAATCAGCAACTATAACAAAGTTCAAACAGATCAGGAATTTGTCAACTTTAAAAATGCAACTATACATACTTTAAGTTGTTTTGATGCACAAGATAAAATAAAAAAATTTACAACAGCACCAAAACAAAGTGCAACAGTACAATGCCCCAAGCAAAGTAAACTGCATGCCAAAACCAGTTAAATGAGTGACATTGTATACCTCCTTTTCCTTGTAATCTGGTAGCAGCTCATGGACTGCATCAGCAAAAATGGTCATGTAACGCCGTGTATTTTCACAAATAGAGTCCACAAGCTCAGGATCCTCTTCAGCCACATCATCCAGATCAATGTGAAGTGCCACCTTCTCTCTGTGGGCAATGTGCACCTGAAAAGAAAGGCAGTTTGCGCAAAAACAGTTCAATACCTTCACAAATCACAGTTAAATTCTAAGACAGGACCACTACATGCAACAACAACAAAAAAGCCAGAAATGCTGGCGTAGGAAAATCAGGTTTCGTCCACTTTACAGCATAAGTCATAAAAAAGTAATCATCCAAGGAAATGGGGGCATTTGCGTAAATAAAATACGTAATGAAGTAAAAAAATGTCAAGCTTGGGACTTTTTTAGCATTCTTGCTATCCGTCTGGTTTTCTGGACAGCAAACACCTCACTTCAAAATAAGCAGACAAATTTTATTTAAATGACCCAGGTTAGGTCAAACCACAACTTTTAGTTAATACACTTAGAGTGACGCCTTGCTCCACAAAAACCTGTGTAGCATTCTCAGAGGGAGGAAAAAAAACTCACCAGTTGACTTCCATATTTGAAGTGTTTCTTTCCTAAATCATCCTTATAAAACTCTTGAAGAAACTTCTTGCATTTTTCTAAAAATAAAAAAAAAATTTTTTTTAAAAACTGCAAAAAAAGTTTTATGCACACTTTTCAAGCATTAAGTACCACTAAAGCATGCAGACAAAATGAAAAGCCATAGGGAAAGGTCAATCTGAACTTATAGTATTTTGTACAGTACGAAAGCTGGGCTGACTAAGCTACAGCAGTAAGTGCAACCCCAAACCGGGAAAAAAGGCTGGTGAAGGGAATAACTCTATAGCACCCAAGGGGGGTTGAGATACTCCCAATGCCTTTTCAAAACAATTCTTGCCCATTCCTCTTCTGTAGTTAGACGGTACAAAACACAGCCTTCACCCTGATTATCTTTACTTGCCCACAATGCTGTTATTTCTTCAGCTTTCACACATTTAGTTTGCTTCCACAAAGTGTCAACTTAAAATGTGGATATGAAAGTCTGACAGTTGGCTTATAGGATTAAGGAGCTGTTATTCTTGTGGTCCAATGGCGCAAGCTTTGACTCCTTCAGCCGCTATTGCCTGTAACCAAGACACTTAAACCTGACACTCCTCCTGCCACAATATCTTCACTGCATCTTTAACATGATCAACTTCCAGTTCTTACCAGAAAGACTTGCATTGTCCATAGCAGTTTCACTGCAGTCCAACTTACTGCTCCATAACACACGTATTTGCGATGACGGAGCGCTTGACACTGCTGACAAGTTAACCAAGTGGTCAGCAACAAGCCTGCCATCAAAATTCTGAAGCAAGCATTCAAAAACTTATTGATCCATCAGGTCACAAAATGCCCCCTGCAGTACAATTCCCTACATCCTTCTGAAAGAGGCATCAGCCAGCTGAAGATCCACTGACCTAAAGCACATCACTACTTTCTAAATGTGGCATCTATAAACTAGGGCACAAATTCCTACTGCCTATAGGTGCAAAGCATCAAGTGCTGACATCTATGAAGCATCAGGAAAAATCAAGACAGGTCAGCTTAACAAAATGCATATGGATTTAGCAGACAGCACCCAACGTAGGTTTTACCACTTTATTCTGTACCTACTATATTGTATACACTGTCGAACTGGTATAATTTTCCAGACACCATCTTAACTGCCAGCACCAACGGGGGTAAAACTGGAGTCATATGCCTAAACAGATATTCAGATTCCAAAACATTTTTGGAAATGACCTGCTCTGACAGTAAGTTTACCCAAGGATTGAGCACGAGCACAGATTTCTACGGATGTTCTCCATCAGAGAAGCTCCAAATTCATCATCTTTCCCACTGATGGCAAGGACCTACATCAGCCATGGTTAGAGCTGCACACCTAGGGCAGGAGTTTCACATGTACATTGGCAAGGCACCTGCATTCTCCCCGACCAAGATGACAGGCAAGCTTCAACTACTAGAAGATCAGACTTATTTTGGAAAACAGAACACAACCACCCCCACCACAGTTCGGAAGACAGCTCACATTACACAACAATGCATGTGTAATGTGTCAAGAGTCTCCAAAGCCTACAACTCCGTGTGTGTGGAACTTGGCACTGCTAGTCGTCCAACTTTTTAGAGTATTACTGGAAGTACCTAACCCCACATGCAGATGAAGCTTCAACATTACTGAAAACAAAAAGGATGACATCATTGGGGTGGTTTCCACTTCACTCACATCCCATAGTATTCAGCCACCAGTGCTCCTGTTACTAGAGACAAGCATGTACTTACCAGAAATCTTATTCCAAATCTCTCATTTGAATACAAACTGAATTACTAGTTTAATGTCAGACTGTATCGTGCTGAAGTCCACTGCAGATAACAGAAAAGTCAATCCCCTAAACAGATTTTCCCTCAAATACATCAAAACACATGTCCGTGACTCTCATGGACCTGGCATCAGGGAGCACAAATTTAGGTGCCAATACTACCAGGGGAATCCTTGATGCTTCTGAGAGATAAATCCAGACTGCCAGCAAATGCATGAGACACTGGCATAGATCTGAATTTAGTGGTATACCTAAAATAACCCATTCTTATAAAAAGAGAAAAGAATGCTACCCCTTAATGCGCAGACAGATGTTCTGAAACAAAAAAAGCCAAACCATACACCTCAGAGATGTGCAAAGGCATTTAGAATTACCTTGCAAAGAAACTGGCTCATTGTTAAACAAAACTGGATTGCCTTCCCATGTCTCATTCATTGAGGGAACCAGACTATGAGGAACAATTTTATGTTCTGGCAGTATGAAATAACCAAAGGCACACTTCTTATAAAAATGACCACTGCAAAGTAAACGTTTTTCTCAACTTCCTAAACAGGCCATAGCGCAGGTTATTACAACTGATCCAAGCCTGCTTTATAGTGATCTTTCTGCGACTATCCACCAGGTGATGCTTACTTAGTTGCTCATGCTGACTGAAGATGGACTAGTTCAATCAGAAATATCATCCATTCATTTAACACAGTAGTAAATTAATTAAATGTTTGCTTTCAGGACGTCTCCTTTAAGCCTCCCTTCAGCTAAAACATACGCCTAATGAAAAGCAAACTGGGGTCAATAAACAGTTTGCTCAATGGTACTCGGGTGTACGAAGAAAAACTTGAATACTATGTAAACTCCCCGCCTATTCTACCTCTGGTACCCATGACTAGGTTTCTTTAAATTCCAACCTCAACTAGTCGGAGAAACACCACATCACCCCACAGTGCATATTTTCTTCTCAATGTGAACATTGCTTAAATCTTTGTGTTGTGTACCCAATCAAAAAAAAGTGTCCACCAAATAAGCTACAGAACAGTAACCCAAAAAAAGACTGGTTATAAATTTGAGGCTTACCTAAGCCAACAATAAAAACCATGGCAAGGGGGTAATGTAGACAGGATGCCCATCCCAGAGGTCTTCTCAGTCTCATCCAAGGCACTCGCATTTAACTCTTATCATTGAAAAGATGGCTAGAATCATGTTCAGGAAAGTTAGATCAGACAGGGGAGTTTGGGAGATCAGAGAGAGGGATAAGGTTTTATGACGACCTAGCCGTTATCAACCCCCCTCCCCAAAAGCATTGACAAGATTAAGACTAGATGTATTTGCACTACATACAAAAACAGAAAAACTCTTCTGCAGCTTACTGATTGACCTCATATGATTAAAATTAAGAGTTGAAAGGAAAAAGAAAGCCCAGAAAATGCAGACACACACAAGGCATCACACAACTCAGTGCATATTATAAACCAAGAACTGTAACATTTACACCAGAGAATTAAGGGATAATGGTTTTACTGCACACAGTACGGGCTTTGCATTCCATTACCATGCATCATCGATACAACCTACAAAGTGCAGATCCCCAGTCTGGATGGCTGCAACACCTGGCAGAAAAGCAGGTGTGCATTGCAACGGAAGAGCAGTCTGCCTTGGCCCACTCTTCAAAATGAATTCCTGAAAACTGGAACATGAAAAGCAGATGCCAACTGGATCCTTAAAATCAGACAGGCCAAGCCCTGGAAGAGGTCCCCTACTTATGGGGAAAAAAGGGCACATGTACTAGTACCAAGCAAACGTCCTATTAGACCTCAAGAAAGTCCTTGAATACCCTCTACAGTCCATTAACTGCACATCTTAAAATGAACTTGGGACATCAGGGTCACTGCAGGCAGCACCACACATTTGGGTGACAGTAGGGAGAAAGCACGACAAGCAAAAACTAAAATTGAAAATACCAATTCAACCTGAAATGGTAAAACCACCATCAGTATATCTGGGCCACACGAAGACCTGCAAACTTAAAAGCAGACAGTAACAGGATGACAGTTAATGTAGGGCACTGAGAATATTTAGTGCCCAGTTGAGTGTGTGTAAGCTGCTCAGTCACTCCACAATATCTGCATCGATATGCTAGATCAGGTTAACTATAATCAGCACCAAGATAGACTGCCAGTGGTCTGGAACTCGGTCATGCGGAACCCCAACCAGATTTAACATGGGTCTGTGAAGAGACAGGTTGGGGGGGAGAGAGACTACTTCCTGCACATTTCTAAAGTAAGGCAAACTCTTTACACAGAAAGCAACAACGCACCTATATGTAGTAAACAGTGCGCAGACATTTACCAGGCAAGACAGACCCCCACAAATGAATATTACATCACTAGTACAGAATGGAGAAAGAGAGAAAACACAAACAGGTGGCATGTGCTCCTTTGACAGCACTGCAGTACAAGGATTTGGTAGGGGGCGCTCTGCACTCCTGACTGCGCTACCCTGCAGAGTGGACATTAAAGATACCCCCCCCCCATTACGCTGGTGGTAGCTCATGTGGATGTAATCACATAGCACCTGGGGTGAAAGAGGTACAAGTTGCATTACCCTGACCTAATTACCACATCAGTCCAAATACCACCTCTGGTCTCCCATGCAAACAAACTAACCCTGTCAGAATAAAAAAAAAATCATAGTTTAAAAACGTACAATATTTAAAAGTAATACTCTGACTGGAAAAAATGTGCAACTTAAAATCGAGTTAGAATGGCACTAACAAAAGGACTTGCTGTTAGCGAAAACTTAATACAAATTTGTGCAACATGACCAAGACATAAAGGCGCTACCAAACAGCGTGGCCAGTTGTGTCTTTCGGCTTTTTCCCCGGTTAGGGGTCGCCACAGCGGAACTCCGGTCCGCTAATGATTGACCCAGTAAAGGACGGAAATCTTAAGGGTGTTATAATGCACTGTGATCATAATGCCAAAGATCAGAAAGTGCCTTTGCAACATCCGAAAGATTTAGACGTATAAAAAAGCATTACATTTTATGGGGGATGTTATAAGTACGATTCAATATATTTAATCACAAAGCCAAAAATAATTGGGGTGGGTGGGTAATGGACCAAACTATCAACAAGCGACACTCAAAACACTAATAACCGATAAACTACCAATTTTAATTATCCTACTCACCAGAAAATGAAACCTGAAAAGAAAGTTGGTACTGGGGCCTAATATGGGCCGAGTTTGCAAGTTTGTTTGGAACCAAAGTGCTCCATCCCAATTACCAAATAACCAATCACGCTACTATACATTCAAACGCAGCACCAATATAGGTACCACAAACAAGGCAAAGGTAGCGACAGAAGATAGTAACAAGTCCACCCCAAAAAAATTAAAACTACAACATTAAGGGCCATCAGCTATATTATAGCGAAATTAGGTGTCAAATAGCCCGTTCACACAAAAAAGCACCCAAAACGCCGCTAGGTTAACTACCTGTATTTATTATATTAAATCAGCTTTCTAAAGATCGTTCTTCTGTTTAATCTAATAAACGGAGCGTAAAGCCATGTGTTTAGCATTGGTACCACTAATCTTGAAACAAGACTACCTCTAAACAAGTTTCGGTCAAATAAAAAGGGGATCTCGAGTCGCAGGTCCCACTTCTTCCCTTATTGCCCTTTAAACATTCTGCTTGACCAAGGTGGAAGAGCTACTGGGGGACACAAGGGGAAAATGAAAGCAACTATCCAGCTCCCAAAGGGAAAGTATCATGGACAATTTTGGGGAATGAAATTATACCTGAAGTTTTGGTCTGCAAACAATCAGATTATAAAATGCAATGGTTTTAGTCAGCAAACAGCCCAATTATCCCATGGAAACATGCATTTAATTCAGACTCCACATGCAATAAAATGCATTAGAAACACGCGTTTTCAACCGAGTGCCAAACAAGGCTAAGTTTACATTAAAATACTCGGTCTCTTGAGGGGGCGGAAAACTACTTACATATGTTCTACATCCCTCAACTAAACGAACGAAATTTAAAGGAAAATTGAACACAGAAGTGGCATCTTAGATTGGAAAAACTAAACGTGTGCCTGGAGCTACAAGTTGCCCCTCTCTCGGAGCCACAGTACCTTACGGACAGCAGTTTTAGCTTCGTTAAGTATCACAAACTATATGTGCCGCACGAAGCTCAGATCTAAAGCGAACCAAAACACATAGCCACAACTCCCCACATATTCCACTAGATAACTCTCCCTTAGCGACCACTTCCAAAACTGTTTTTGTTCAACAGTAAGCCCCCACCCACGTTTCCGTTCGACCACCAAGTTACTGTTCGCTACCTCATTTACCTTTTTACTTGGAGTTATTGATAACTGACTTTATAGTCTCCACTCCAAATTCTATGAAACGTCTCCTAACAAACGAAACAAGATAAAACGAGGCCTTGCGATTAGCTTCATAGCCCCTCTACACATAAAGGGCCAAAGGGCGCCTTCGCTCCTTCAATCGAAATCCCGCGCCCATTTCCTCCAACTCCACGCAGAGCTTCCTCGACCGCCCCTCACCCGGAGAAGGAGTTCTCCTATCAGTCTACGCTTCATGGAAAAGGCTGCCCGCTACGCTGAGCCCCTCCTGCCATTCTTCAGCCCGCCCGCTAGCTCCGTACCCCCGCGCGCCGCGCCACCGTCCTGGCTTTTTGTAAACAAAGAAGCACATGGCTTCTCCGGCCTGCGAACCGCCAGCCCCAGTCAACTCCTCGCGCCAGGATACGCGTGCTCCTTCCGCTGCGAAAAAAACAGACCCCCCCCCCCCCCAGAAAAAGGAGGCAAAAAGTAGGAAAACTTATCACTTAATTCTAAAGTTTAAAAACACATACAACCATTACAGCCATCATATACGATAAAGCAAGGCAACGTACGCAACCTACGATTCTGCTAGAAAAGATCACCCACTCTTCAACGTAAAAGTAAAACGTAACCGCATCACTATTCTACACGAGCGCGCAACAGGCAAAAATCTTTCGCGAGCGAGCCTCTCCTTGCGTCACTAGCAGCGTCATCGCGCTGCCTTTTATAGCCCGACCCGCCACAACTCCTCAGTACTAAAGGTACAAAACGAGTGGAGCTGAGGTCATCCGAACGCAGGAGTGGAGAGGCAGATAGGGGGCACTAAAAGCAACTACAGAAAGCGCCAACTGTCAGCTCAAATAAAAAACAACGAGCCCATTTTGTAAAAGTACGCACCTTCAAGCATTTGGTTCCCACTGTGATCTCCATCTTAGTTCTCACCAAGCTTAAAGCATCATTTTCTTTCTAGTGTAGTTTAACATTTACATGCAGACATTGGATCAATAACCAGCCAACAAACCAGTTTCACTGATGTGTGCATTTAGCAAAATTTCATCCCTAGAATAACCCTTAAGAATTGCATAAACACCACAGCGGGGCAGATACAGCATACAGAGCTGATCCCCTGGGGAAAAGAGGTTTGCTGGCTCAAAGAAAAAACTTCTCTTGCTTTCCAAAAAGGGACAGAACCCTGAATGACACTCAATTTAGCACCAGCCCTTACAAATCATAGCAGTGGGTCAGAAAAAGCAGCTTCCTAATGGGTATTTACATACTAACTACACAAATCCTAGATTTTGCGCTGTCAGATTAGTCCTCCTTTCCCAGGATTACCCAGTGAAAGAGAATTCTCAAACAGCACTTCATTCTTCAGTTCTTAGCTTGGGTACCCTCTTTGCACAAATATGTTCTCTCAGTGTCCACCTGGAGAGATTTTTAGTGTTATGGTTTCTTCCCACACCCCAGAAATGTGCAATAGGTAAATTGCCGATAGGCTGCTCCAGACCCTGCATTGGAGTAAATGGGCAAGAGAATAAATGAAAAAAAGTTCAAGTAGCATCTCATTATATGGGCACACACCTTGTGTGCTGTGCACATGCAAGCATACACACACACACACACACGTGCATTTACATTGGTCCACTTAATTTTAAAATTTCAAAACAAACCAACCAATTACTGAAGCCCAGGGGATTGAGGTTTTGAAACTATCAAAAAAAAAATCCAAAACAGTTTTGCAGGGGGCAAACACCCCCCTGTTACTTGTATACCAACTCGAAGATCGCACTGCAGTGGAGAGAACAGTTAAGTTCCCACTGTACTGTACGGTGATCTCTATTGACTACTACTTGGCTTTTTTCTGGTTAGGGTTCACCACAGCAGATCACCTGTCCACTCATGATTGGCAGTGGAGTTTTTTTTTTTTTTTTTATTAGTGTCGAGTTGGCAGCCTGGCACCCAAACTTCCACAGAAGGCACACGCACTCGCGCCTAGGGCCAATTTAGAGTATCCAATCCACCTACAGCATGTCCTTGGGATGTGGGAGGAAACCCACATGACCACAGGGAGGACATGCAGGCCCCGCACAGCGGGCACCCCAGCCAAGGATCGAACCGGAGAACCTCTTGCTGTGAGGCGGCAACGCTAACCACTGCACCACCGCAGCCGCCCTACGGTGAATCTCTATTGACAAGTTTTGATATTTCAAAACCTCGATCCTCTGGGCTTCAGTAATCAGAGATTCAATGTCTTGGAGTTTCAAAATTTGGCAGTGGACACACTATCATATACATACGCACACAAATGCTAAACAATGCACATTCATTCAATCAGTTCTGTTACAGCAACAGTTGTGCTCATTTGAGGTTTTGAAAATAAAAGGTGCACATTGAAAGATTTGAGAAACCTCAGAAAACTGTACAAATGTATTTGTTCTATCTTCATCACCTCAGTAAATTTATGATAAGACTGCCATCATTGGGTGCAATTTCAGTCCAATATTTAATTGCCATCATTGGGTGCAATTTCAGTCCAATATTTAACTGCCAACAAAACCTAACGTGCCATCTTGTATAAACAGTCTTCAAAGCATAACTTTGGGGGGGGGAATGCAAATATTGAAATGGGTGGGGCATGGGTGCAAGTGTGGCTATTACTTGAATTATACTAGGTAACACCACCTTTCAAATGTAACATGTACAAGAATTCCCCCAAAATATAGCCTTGTTCTTCAATTTAAAAGGCACCATAAAGTCTGACAATTTCTACTGGACCCCAACGGGTAAACATTGTGGTAGTAATGAAAAATCCATGCAAACATGACTAGAAAGGCATAACAGAAGCATTTAGCAGTCTTATTTACTAGAAGCTGGTGGGTAAAGGAGGCCCTTTAACTGTAATGAAAAGGCGTGTTTGGCATTAAACCTACCACAGCCCTGCTTGTCAAGAGCAAATCACTAGCCCAAACATCAATGAATCTAGCATTGCTGCAAACTTATCTGCACCAAAAAAATATTCAAATCCAGCATTTTAAAACTGCTATAAAATATAAATGTGTCACGTTATTCCAATCATCATCATCTTCTTTCGGCTGTTCCCGTTAAGGGTCGCCACAGTGGATCACCTGTTTCCATTTCTTCCTATCGTCTGCATCTTGCTCTGTCACACCAACCCACCTGCATGTCCTCTCACCACATCCATAAACCTTATCTTAGGCCTTCCTCTTTTCCCGTTACCTGGTAGCTTCATCCTTAGCATCTTTTTCCCAATATACTCAGCATCCCTCCTCCGCACATGTCCAAACCAACGTAATGTTGCCTCTCTGGCTTTGTCTCCAAACCTTCCAACCTGGGCTGACCCTGTAATATACTTATTCTTAATCCTGTCTACCCTCGTCACACCTAGGGCAAATCTTAACATCTTTAACTCTGCCACATCCAGCTCAAACTCCTGCCTTTTTGTCAATGCCACTGTCTCCAACCCATATGTCAAGTTATGCCAATATGCTGAATCCTTGGTCAAGTCACTTAGCTGTGAACATCTGCGCAAAAAAGCCTCGATAATCTGCTCAGACATCTTTCTTCTTTTGGCTTTTTCTCGGTTAGGGGTCACCACAGCAGATCACCTGTCCGCTCATGATCGGCAGTGGAGTTTTACGGTGTCGAGTTGCCAGCCCGGCACCCAACCTTCCACAGAAGGCACACACACCTAGGGCCAATTTAGAGTGTTCAATCCACCTACAGCATGTCTTAGAAGCAAAAGATAATAAAAGCTTGAACCCATCTCGAAATTAAAACTTTAGTTAACAAGTAATACAGATCCCAGATAAATACTTCTTACAGAAGACTGCAATCACATGTGTAATTTTAAGATATAAGCAGTCAAAGATAGGCCAGCTGTGGGAAAATTTGATACAAGGAACTAGCACCCAAGAACTTGTACAAATAAGACATGTAGCGACAACTAAAAACAGTCCCTGGATAAGTTTTCATGGGTTGCCCCAAAAGCCACTTCAGGACAGTCAAGAGAATTCAATACTGCATAGAAGACAAAATTTCAAACACTAAGCCAACAGTTGCCTGCAGCCCACTAAATAAAATGGCCCTTGCAAAGTTAATCAAATTACCAAACATTTTATTAAAACCTATTTGAATGGGAAACTGGCTTTGGCTGGATTGTCAAAACTGCCATACAAGATGCACACCATTTACAGCCTACATCAGCTGATTACAGACCAAGTACACTACTGTTGGTAACCTGTCCACAGTGTGCACACGCACTGGGGAAGGAACCCTCTATTACATACTCCTGAACATTCTGTTTTATTAAATATTCTGATGAGATTTCCAGCAGGGATAAGCATAGTGGTAGCCTTAAAGACAAGACGACAATAGTCACAAGGCTTAAAAAAAAAAAAATAAAAAAAATGAAGAAACTTGATGAAAATGTACAATGATCAAGACATGGCAGCATTAATATGCATGCCCACCATCTCAAACTCAAGATGCTCTAGTTTTCTTAAGGCAGTGCCCCGCTTTAGGCACCAACATGTGGACACTACTAACCAAAGGACATGTATGGGATGCACTGTGAAGTGAAACCAACAGTAATTACAGAGAATACTTCTGAAGCAGCAAATATTAAGCAGACAACCATTCTGCTACAAGGAGTTACCGAATGCCTTCAGATGAAGTCATGGCAGGGTAACGCTGTGCAGACAAAGTAGCACCTATCAGGCTATGAACTTTATTTACTAAAAAGCTGTAGGTTAAAGAAGGCTCCTTGCACTGCAATGAAAGAAAAAAAAAACGTTAGTCATTAACCAACCACAGCCCCACTGTCAAGTACAACAGAATCCAGAGTAGATGGTCCTGCCACTATCAGCTCCCGATCAAGGTTAAGATTTAGCCCACACAGCTGGGGCACAAATGGTTAACTTAGGAAAGGATTATTTTGAACCAGGATGCAAAACCTAAATTGCCTAGAAATAGTAAGGCCTGGGTACAACGTTACAGCCTTTCAAAGTAACTTCTACAAAAACTGGAAAACTAAACCAAGGGCTGCAGTACTGCAGAGTTACGCCCATAATACAAGGCAGGATTATCTCTCTTATGGTAGAAGCAAGAGGCAATAGTGGCTTGCCCTGCTAGAAAGCTTTAATAGCATAGCTGGTTCTTAACTTACTGTTCAGCTGTTAATACAGTTCCACAAATTAAGGACTCATTGAATGGCTAACAAATGACAGGAAGTTGTACACTTCTGCATAAAAACATTGACAATGTCAATCTAGCAGCCAGTTTAACCAACGTACAAAATCAGTTACCCCTACTTAACCCCAGAATGAAATTGGCACCAAAACCACCTTTTAAACAATGCCACCTAGAAACAAGTGCGTGGTACTAGTTGACTTTCTCCATGCAATTCCACATGTATCACATTCAATATAGACTGCCAAAAAATAACAGTTCTAACCAGTGAAATTATCTACATAAAAAATACTAGACTCTTAAAAATGAAATGCTACTATTGCAGGGGGCAAGTCCGAAAGCCTATTAATTCCATTGAGGCAAACCTCCCAGTAGTATAAGCAGAGTATTACAGGTAGAGGAAAGTTAGCAAGAAAAACTTGTCTAAAACCATGCATTGTGTTCCAATACCAGATAAATTTTCCTCTTCCTCTTCCCTACCAGTTTAAACCCACTCAGTAAGTGACCTTCCACTGCCAGTAAAATGCCTTCAAGGGATTCTCCCTGTACGCATATCAAAACATTCAAGGGATTCTCCCTGTACGCATATCAAAACATGCAAAAGTACATCTATTAACAGTGCAAAATAAATTCCAGATGCTCAAACAAGCTACAATCAAAAGTGCGGTCTAACAGCGAGCCTACATTACAGACACTTGGATTTCCAGTCACTATCCCATGTAGCTTAAGAAAAATCTCCGAATGCTTGGCAGAAATATGGAATTTTCTGAGGGTACCAGCACCAATTCTGGACAGGGCACAGCAATGAACCACAATCAGACCAAGTCATTCTTAAAGCCAAGAGAAAAGCAAACAAGTACTGGTTTAAGATCTAGAGGAGGCTTTCAATGGGGGGAAACCACAAAAATACCTGAATGATCACTAAAGGCTAGGCTCATTAACACGGATGCAAAGTTCTACAAAGCAACTTAGCATAGATTAAAAACGGTATTTACCAGGCTATTGACTTGCAAGGATCATAGAAGCCTAGTCTTACATTAATGTTAGTTTTTAGCCCTTATGGTTTGCATACCAATGCCAGAGAGGTTGTTGGGACACACGATTCGTCTAACCATGAAGGACAAGGATACTGATGAATTTGCAGGGGTTTAGTCCTTTCCACCAATTGATTTGTCATCTTTCATCTCTGCTCCAAAGCACGACATCAACTCCTTCCTCTGTTGTAGAGATTCGCTTTCTACAAGCCACCCCGCCCTCCAAAATAGCAACTCCTCTTCCTTAATGCAGAGGACATAGAAAAAGGACACATTGAATCAGATTTTTTGGGTCCCCACTGCCTGCCAATCTGCCCCATTTAACATAAGACCATAATACCAACTCACAATTTACTTCTCAGATTTAAAAAGTTTTCATCTTCTTTGATTAAGACAGCTGATGTGTGGTAAACTCTGTGGATGGCAGGTATGGGAATGAAATTAGATAGTCAGACCTTTCTTCTCTGTATGACACCTAAATCCCACAGACAGAGGGCATGCAGACTCCCCACACAAGACACTATGGATAAGAGCTAAAATGCAAGATGATGTTATTAAGTGCTACTATGTTAACAACGTAACTTTCTGTAAGCTCATTTTCAAAACTTGCCTAACTAGAATTCATTCTCCTCCCATCCAACACTAACATCATGTTGCAACCAGCATTCTTAAAGGTATGAAGCCCCCGCCCCCATGATGGCAAAAAGCAAACTGCACTGGTGTGGCCAACAATCTAGGATAGCCTCCTCCCTTGACAACCAAGAATTCAAACTACAAAACTCTCGATAAACTTCATACTAAAACAGTGCAACTGCTTTGTTGCATCACCCAGTCACATGTCACCACTCTAACCCTTTTCCAACTTTACCACACCTTCAATTCCCCAGTCAAGTCACAAAATCAGCATACCCCCTCATGTGTTTCACTGAAACCCGGTTTCTACCTGCCTGTTCATCCAGATCTGCCAGCAGCTGCTGCAACATCTCCATAGTCAGTCATTAAACCATTTCACTCAAATGCCACACAGGGCCATTAGCCTAGTACCAACCTAAGGCCTATGCAAACCTAGCCATAACACTTCCCTGGAAACTTTTTCACACAATATTTACTTCTCTGGGTCCCTGTCTAGCAGAGCGACTGACATGATCCCAGGGGTGAATTTACCATCTCCCATCCAATCATCCCAGGGGTGAATTTCCCATCTCCCATCCAACTATCAAGGTTCCTTTTGAAGAGGGCCAATGAGGTGCTCTGCTTGACATGTATGGGCAGTCTACTCCAGAGTATGGGGAGTCTCTGGGTCAGGAACCTATCCCTCCAGCATGTTTTGTTCATTGTGATAAGGCTTAAATCCCTGGAGCGTGTGGCTCTGAGGGATTGGGATTTCTTTAAGTGGAGCATGTCCAACAGCTCAGGGTTTGACATGGCCTTGTATGTTAAGCAGAGATCGCCTCTTGAGTAGACTATATGCCACAGAGTATAGCTGGAGTTTTAGACTGTCAGCATATGGAGTCTGCTTTAGGCCTGTGATTCTTTTAGGGAGGTATTTCTGTGGCCTTTCCAGCTGTTGCAGGTGTCTTGTGAGGTACATACCAAATGGGGCATTACACACTATAATGGGTCTAAGGAGGGATGAGCACAGTGGGACAATGACCTTTTTACTGGATGAAAAGCCCTTGGTGATTAGGTGTGCCACGTAGAAGGATTTCCTGACTGTTGTGGTTATCGAAAGTGAGACCACTGCCCACTTGTGTCCCCAAGTCTCTCATCACACTTTCGATGTTTAGTGTCCTGCCACCTATGTGGTAGTTCATTGGGTACATGTTTTTTTCCAAAGGGGATGACTATACATTTCTTGGCATTAAGCTTGATCCCATAGCTCTGGCAACCAGGTAACCGTTTCTGTTAAGGACCTTTTGTAGAATATCCACATCATTTGGGGATTCAATAGTGGCTCCCAGTTTGCAGTCATCGGCAAACTTTGTTAGCCAGAGTCCCTTAGTGTTGGCCTGTACTTCAAAGTAGATACCAAACAACAGTGGTCCCAGGACTGAACCCTGAGGTACGTCACTTGTCTGGAGCTGGATTTGGAGTTGGCTACTTTTGGGATTTATGCCCAGCTTAGTAAGTTAATCTATGATTCCAGAGTGGGGGGATGGTGTCGAAGGCCTTGGCGAGGTCCAGATAGGTTGTGTGGACCTCCTTACCCTTGTCCACAGCTCTGGAGACAGATTCAAAGAAGGCAATCAGATTCAGGAGACAAGATCAGCCCTTCACAATCCCAAACTGGGTGGGATCCAGTGTATGGAGGTTGCCAATGTCTTTGTCTATAAGTTCCATGATAATGCGTTCCATGCCCTTGCAGATCAGGCTTGTCAGACTGATGGGACTGTAGTTCCCGAAATCCAAGGTGGATCCTCCCTTGTGGAGCGGGATAACTGTAGCTGTGCGCCACTCAGTGGGCACGAAGCCTGAGGTGAGGCTATGATTAAACATGACACTTGGGTGGGGTGCCAGTTCATTTTGTAGTTATGTAGTACACAGTTTGGGGTGCCAGTTCATTTTGTAGTTCATGTAGTACACAGCCTGGGATTGTCATCTGGTCCCATGGACGCTGTATTCTTAGCTTTGGAGAGTGCTGTTTCTACCTGTGTGGCTGTGATTATCAGAATTCGGCAATTTTTTGGTATTGAGATGGGCCCTTTAGGGGCTGAGAGGGGAGTGAAGCTGGCACTAAATCGATCTGCCAGGATATTGGCAATATCCTTGGGATCAGTATATTTAGTGCCATTCTGTTGTAGCTCAGAGCAGATTTGAGCATTGACATTTAGATTCTTGACATAACTATAGAATGCCTTGTGGTAGTCTTTGAAATCATTGGCAATTTTATTTTCGTAACTAGATTTTGAGGATTTTATGAGGGTTCTCAGCTCCTTACAGAGGCTGGTGAGGGAGTTTTTTTGCATCCTGGGATTTTCCTCTTTTTTGCAACAGTTTCTTCCTTCTGTTGTATAGTTTACAGCAGGGGACCACCAGATTGGCTTCTTTTTTTGCAGAGCAGCATCTTGGTTCTATTTGGGATGGCACGAGAAGTGATTCTTTAGGTTCAGATCCCTTAGCCAGGGGCCACATCCTCACACGTTACAAACCCCTATCGGTCTTAAAGATCATGATTTATACCCCAACTACTTTGGGGGGGGGGACTCAATACCCTGCTTCAAGAATTTTCAACTATCCTTAGTCAAATGGTGCACCCACAGAAACTCCTAGGTTTTGCAAATTCCAACTCCCCAGACCAGACTATACACAGTCTTACTGAACTGGTCTTAATTACCAAAGCCTGTGCCTCACCATGAGTCACACCCACTCAGGTCAAGTCCGACTTCCAGATGGTCTTCTCACTCAAGAGTAAGGACTAGCATGCGATTCATCACTAACCTTCATACAGCACACAGTCCAGTAATTACAAATTGCCACTTCCAAAAAACCACAAGGCTTTCTTCCAACATAATCCGGAATCTCAGGAGTAACACCCAGCTCACTTACCGAGGCCATTACAAACTTCCTTCCAGACAAAGATTCAGCTCAGCTTCACCCCAGCAAGCCAATTACAAACCCCTTACTACTTCCATAACTACTCTTGCTTCTGTCACTATCAAGTCATATCATTTCTATCAGGACAAGCAAACCATTTTTGTGGTTCTAGACAACGGACTTTGAACAAAGCTTTGCTCAGTCCCTCCATACTTTACCCAACACACCTGAAGTATTTCACTTATGAAAAAAAACTGCCATAGTGGCAGCCCCTACACAAATTCAGGTAGTTAGAAAAAGGCTCACAAATATCATTTAAAAGGTCCTGGAATGTACAGCACATATCAAATATAGTGACACTTCAATCCCACAAAGAAAAAAAAAACAAGCCAATCTACTCAAACCTAATCAATTTTTTATACGGTCAAAGATGCCATAAATACAGGCAATTGTCCAGACCTTATCAAGGCCCTCAGTAATTGCAGGCATCAACATACAAACAGTTCTTAAGACTACTAGATGTCCATCTGGCACAGTGGGAAGACAAATAGAAAGGCTAACAGGGGCAGGGCGGATACCTCTCCCACACAAAAGCAGACTACAGCAGAGATCCCCAAAGCTGTGCCTTCGGTCACCTACTCTTCTGCATCAAGTTCCTAATGCAATGGCAGATTAGGGGAGATTGAAGGCAATGTCTGTCATCGGCAAATTTAGTCACCCCTTAAAGATGTGCACACTGACAAAGGTTAAATTGAACATTTGGCACAATGGCCACAGATTTAATGTTAATGGGCAATCACCTTGAAAAGTCTCTAAAAGCTGGGTAACCTTGTATCAGCTATAGTCAGAAAATCCTACCTAGCACAGTTAAAGTTTTTATGACTAGAAGTCATAGCCTTTTTCAAACACTCTTACACAACTTATCACAGTACAATGCTTCCTTAGGCAGGTCTCATCCAACCATACCTCTTACAGCAAGAAATATGGACAATCCCGTAAATAATGGGGGGACAAAGGCACAAAAATAGGGACAATTTTTAAAAATCGCTCTTTCAAATTTAAAAGTTGATAATTTTCTGAAGGGTACAAGTCAAACTGAAACATCTGTCACAACTTCAACCTTTAATGATTAGTCAAGGATTTTCCAGAAAAAACAAAATTTTATGAAAAACAGACCAAAATGAGAAAAATCTGGACATTATGCAAAAATCTGTACAGATGAGACATATGCACCCTACTTAAATCACCTCAAAGACTTCTGGTTTAAAGTCACTACGAAGCCCTATCACTACATTCATACAGGTTTAGCAGTGATCAATGCCTAATCTAACAAGTACGGGGGGGGGGGGGGGGGAGACGCACACACACACACCCTATCTTTATACCTATGGAAAGCAAGCTGTCATGAACATCCACAGCAAAAAACTACATTTCAGGCAATGCAACACAAAATTTGCATGCAAAATTACAACTGAATGGGCAATTGTAAACTCACACTTGGGGTATTCAGCATGGCACCCCTTGAACTGGGAGTCTAAACCATACATTCATTCAGGTCCAGGCTTCTAATTGGTCTCCTGGACACTGCCTAGTTTATGCAAATATGACCCCCAACCCTTTAACTATATTACTACAACCAAATAAAAAAAAAAAAAGATGGCGGCATCCCCTGTGTATAATGTCATTAAATACAACTATAGTTATTAGGTAACATTCTCCATTGGGAGAAAAAGGAAGCAACAGTGCAGAACACCTTGCTACTTTACATAGCTCTTTATTAAAAGCAAGGGAGACAACATCCAACAAAAACCTACTGTAAGATTTCACAGGAACACATCATGACATACAATGGGAAAGCCAAATACCATTAGCACAAAAAGGAAAGCAGTTCTGAGGCATGCATTTATATGGGGTGACAAATTGACACACTGTTGGGATGAAAATTGTTTAAAACACTTTAAATGTTTAAAGCTCAATGGTTTCAGAGTGCCCAGCTAAACAGCAATTTCATTACACATGCCTTCTTCGTGCATGCAAAAGAATGCTCAAATAGCAGGTGAGAATTTACAAGGGTAATACTATAAACCAAATTCTGAAGTGACAAATGAATTTTCTTCCCGGTTACAAAGGTCATTTACATGTTAATGTTATACTCCCCAACAATATCCAGACAGACTCCCCCCTCAGGGAAATTTAACCCTCAAGATAGATGAAAAATTCTTGAGACACCAGTGAGTGGAAAGTCCAGATGGTATTGACACCTTACAGTTAATTGCAATGTAGAAGTAGGCCAAGGTGGAGGGAAGTTAAGACCCACAGGGATACAGAAGAGGACTGAGCTGGTACTGAAGCTCCACACATCTTTTTCCATATATGAAAGAGGAAACCCCCTAGAAGGCATGAGAAAGCAAAAAAATGTGGAAAATGGCGGCACTGCCTTCCTCTCCACCTTAAAATCAGTGTCCCAAAAGTACTGTTTAGTCAGTGTGAATCCTGTCTTCAGTACAGAAAAACCTTGACCCACATTTTTTTTTCCATAGCCCTCCTCCCACCACTAAAAAAGGGCTGATTAAATGCATCTTGGAAATAACACTGCTATTGCAAGATAAACCGAGAAACATCTTGATCAAAGAGAGCTATATGAACATGCCATAATTCTTACCTCTGGAAAAGACAACTTACCTACAATACCAACTTAAGGTTATTATAAAACCACCATTTTCTTCAACAGCTGAAGACCTCATTTAATCTAAACTGGGTCACGAAAAGTGCACATGCAAAAGTGAATGCAAAGCTGTATTGGCTACGTTTTTACAGAAACGGTTAAAAGTGGACTCCTGCCCAACTTGAAACCAGTATGGTCCACTAGCCTTCTTAGGGCCTTAGAGAGGACTACCACAAGGTCACCTACACCCCCAGAGAGCACCCCCCTTAGCACCAAACAGATTCAGAGTAACAGCAGCACTACCATAGTACAGCAACAGCAACAGACAATTTACCACCAAATCCAGCTAGTCATACCACCAATCCTTCCCTAACCTATAAGCTGCACAAAGTACTAAAGTTCCATTAACAACCCTTCCCTTACCAAGGAGGGATTCGTAGGACTCATGCAACTCCTGCTGACACCCTCCTCCTCCAATCCAAGGATATTCAAGTCAGCCCCATTTCTGGAAGGGGCTTGTAATAAGTATTTTTGCCTCACAACTGAAAGTAAGAGCTAACCTTTCCCCTTGGGCTTTCCAGACTAACAAAATGCAACCCACACTTGATGGTAGGTAGTCATCTTACAGGGCACAATGCACAGAATACGCAGACTCCTTTCTGCATTATGCTGGACACCATACAAAGGTAAGCCTTTGATAACTTGTGCAGTACAATGATGACTTACAAAGCACCAATTCTGGTTAGGTATCACTAGACAATGTTTCATGAACCTGTATGCATTTCCTACAATTTTCTTTAATGGTCTGAGTCATGCAGTACATCTATCCTCAAAAGCATTAAGCCACTCAGACCATCTTCTTCTTTCGGCTTTTACTGGTTAGGGATCACCACAGCAGATCACCTTGTCTGCTCATGATTGGCAATTGAGTTTTATGGTGTCGAGTTGCCAGCCCGGCACCCAGCCTTCCACAGAAGGCGCACACATGAATGCACTCACGCCTAGAGCCAATTTAGTGTCCAATCCACCTACAGCATGTCGGAGATGTGGAAGGAATCCTGAGCACCCGGAGGAAACCCACGTGACCACAGGGAGGACATGCAGACTCCGCACAGAAATCACCCCAGCTAAGGATCGAACCGGAGAACCTCTTGCTGTGAGGCAACGTTAACCGCTGCACCACCGCGGCCACCCTCTAAAGCCACACAGACCATAACTACAGAAAATGACAGATGTTAGATGTCCAAATGTATTTGCATAAAATAACTGGAGATAGATATTCAGTGTTGGAGAGCAATAAAGTTGTGAAAAAGTTATGAGTAAAGGGTAGCAAAAATCTTTATTAGTTTGCAGTGACAGAAGGGCAAATATATTAAAAAGATGCAATTTACACCCGTTATTTTGAGACATGCTGAGCCATGTATGCAGTTACATGAGGACAGCAGTCTTGACTTTATGCTTTACTGTGGAGTCAACTTGCACATTTATAAAGGGATAAATATCACAAAATTTATCCACAAATACAGAACTGAGAGAGTCACCAAAATTACTTAATGACCAATTGATTTCGATTTAGGAATTGCCTGTGTAATGGGGCTGTACCTTTTGAAAGTTCACTTTGATCAAATTTCTTCTGTTCAGCCTCACCCAGAAACCACCCTAATGACTGCAGAATTCACAGCCATCTAACTTCAGTCTTTAAAATTTACCCAGACCTTGAAAGAAAGTGTTGCACTTCTAGCTCAGCACAGTCACTTTACACGAGAAAATAAAATAATCCACCCAACAGTGATCATAGCTCAAATCGCCTTTATATGCTTTTCCTGCAGGCAATTTGCGAGTGTACCTGTCCATTCTGTTTGTACTGTGCAGATATAGATATATATAAATAATACAGTGTGGAGCTTCTCCCCAGGCCTCCACTGAAAATGGACATGTATCCAGTCGGACTATCCCGGTCAACAAATGTAAAATAAATAGCCTTCACTTCAGTAAACTGAACTATGTCAAAAATTGTCAAGGACAACTTTACATCCACATGCCTTTGTCTGAAATGGCTTTGTCAAGTGTATTAACCTCCAGCTGTTTTGCGCAGAACGGGCATGGTCTGCACGACTGACAAGACAGTGATGCAGTATGCTAATGGACCATAATTGACACTGCAAGCAGATTTGCTGGCGACATCATACATTGCTTCATGAACAGCACATTCCACCAACATGCTTCACTTCAAAGCCGATGTGGCTATAAATTGCTACAATTTATGTAATAAATGTGCAACTAACTGCATTTTGGACATCTTGAAAATACCAATGCACTTATTTATACCATACTGCAATATTACACAAAACTAACACTGGGACTCCATATGTATTTGAAATGTGGTTTCAGTCCATTTTGCTGACTGACTGCCTTGTGTAACTTTATTGCTTGGACATGGGAGTACCTTGGACGGCTGGCAGTTTTGTAAACTGTAGGACAGATGAAGCAACTGCACCGAAACAGACACCAGTGTGTTTCCAGTTGATGAGAAGGTAAAAAGAGAACAGATTATTGTTACATAACATCTGACTAGGTACATATTGAATGAACATTGTATTTCTTAATTAGCTTCATTAAGGCAAGAGTACAGAGCAAGGTGTAGCTAGGCTTGCTGAAGTTAGTACCTTTAAGCATCTTCTGGAAACTTCTAAGAGCCCAGAATGTCTAGGACTGTAAACTAGTGTCTGCTGTATAGGTTTGCACCAAACAGTTTAATGAGGAATTAATCTCTAAAGAAATGCAAAGACAACTTTAAAACACAGACAGATTAAGAGAATGTGCATTACTATACATTTTCTAAAAGAAAGAAGTCTGTAGCGTCAATTATTGTAATAATTTATTAACTGTCATTCACCACCTTTTCTCAAAGGCACCCGTTTTAGGAGGAAGAGCTTAAATTTAAATTTGGAAGGTTGAGAGGTTTTACTGGAACATTAACTTTGTTTTAATTTTTGTTGGAGCACAGCGTCTCCTTAGTTCAAAAATATTCCAGCAGCAATAAGGACTCTCGCTTTTCTGGGGCAACATGGCACTTGGTCCTTCTGCCTGAGAAAATATTAACAGACATCAAGTCGCAAGTAAAAACGTATATTACAAATCTAATCCAGGACTGGACAGCAGGATGTACTATATGCAAGACAAAAACATTACACTGCTTAACTCACAGTTAAAAGACATTACTAAAAAGAATTACATATGACCTCATTAATAAAGCAGTGGTAAAAAATGTTTGGGCAGGGCTTGCTACTAAACATCCGGGTGGTCAATACACCAACAAAGCCAAATCAGGTGCTTTGGTCCACCCTTATATCCACGATCACAAAACCCAAGGTGAAGCACACGCAGGAAGGAAGTAGTAAACCCACACAGTTTATAGAGAAATAAGCACTTTCGTCCCAAACACTTATCTGGAACTTCTTTTGTTCCAGTTTTGATTGGTTTACACTACATCCACAAACACTTGATTCCATTATTCAGTGAAGAGGGTTGGGTGGACTGATTTGAGTTTTC